>NW_026110497.1:0-82500 GCF_024679095.1 Eriocheir sinensis
GAAACACAAATGTGATGGAATTCTCGTCATTCAATTGGCTTTGACAAGAGAGGAAGTCCCATACTCCTGTCAACCATTCACAGAGGTGAGATGGGAGGATACCGGGAAAAACATCATGGAAAAACGAGGTAAGAAGAATTAGGAAAGCCGGCTGACTACGCGTGAATGGCTATAACGAGAATACGAGGACTTATCGACAAGAGTGACATGCAGATAAACATCTAACTAGACTGCGCTTAGGAAAGCAAAAGAACTGGACCAGGAAATTGGCCTTCCATCTGACTGACATGTGCGCTAACAAATGCTTACAACATGTACAGCTAAACAGGGAAAATCCTTCCTTCGTGGCTTTTAGTAAGCTAGTTAAATATTAACCCTTAAAAGATTCGGGGAAAACCTGCCCATTGTCGAAGCTGCCTGGTCGGCGGAGGATGAGTAAGGAGGAACATCAGTCGCCTGGAAGTTTACAGAGCATTTGCGTCTATATTCCAACTGTGTACTCTCCACTGGAGAAAAGTTGGCAGGGCAAGTAGAGAGGCGTAGTAAAGATTACCACAATGAGAGAGAAAGAAAGAGTCACAACCACGAGCAAGGAACGTAATGTTGACTGTGCTCGTGATTCTCTACACACCTTCTGTCATTCTAGATGAGTAAAACACCTATAGATATTGTAAATATGGATAATGTGTGTTTATAAGGAACATAATTGGTTGCTGGAGTCCTCCATCTATACAAGATTTATCAACGTTTCACTTTACAAGGTAATGCTATAATATTTTTATACCTATGCTTTATGTGAAATATTGATAAAATGAATGATACTCATGTGTGTGTCTAGAAATTATAACTTATGTATATTGTCTGAGCATCTCTCTTCATCTTCAAGTCACAAGCCAATCATAAAGAATATTTTGCTGCCAGTTGTCGCCTGCTATTGTGTATGGTATGACGCATCACCCATTTAGTCATTTCTACAAGCCATCAAACAAATATGCAGGCAGTAAGTGTGTGTGTGTGTGTGTGTGTGTGTGTGTGTGTGTGTGTGTGTGTGTGTGTGTGTGTGTGTGTGTGTGCGCGCCTCAACAAATATATTTCTACTCTCAAGTAATGTTCAAGTCACGCTGCCCATATTATTTGGCAGATGATGATCCCAAAAGGATAACGGTGCCCCAAGACCTGGTTAAATAAAACTACTAACTTCACTCTCTGGTTTAAATGGTCAAGTTAACCTTCATCAACTTTCATTGTAAGTGTGTCGATAAATACCAGGCTCTGTTAACCTCATCAACACATCCTCCTGAGTGTTCATCCTCCTTCTAAGAATATAATTGTTCCATCAGTGGTTTCATCCTTCCCTTCTAAGAATATAATTGTTCCATCAGTGTTTCATCCCTTCTAAGAATATATAATTATTCCATCAGTGGTTTCATCCTTCCTTCAAGAATATAATTGTTCCATCAGTGGTTTGTATCCTTCCTTCAAGAATATAATTGTTCCATCAGTGGTTTTCCCATCTTCCTTTCTACATTATAATTGTTCATCAGCATTTCATATCCTTCCTTCCAAGAATATAATTGCCCATCAGTGTTTCATCCTTCCTTCTAAGAATATAATTGTTCCATCAGTGGTTTCATCCTTCCTTTCTTAAGAATATAATTGTTCCATCGGTGTTTACTCCCTTCCTTCTAAGAATATAATTGTTCCATCAGTGGTTTCATCCTTCCTTCTAGGAATATAATTGTTCCATTGCGGTTTCAATCCCACAACTCTTCCCATATGCCCTCCTCTCAGGTTACTACATGTGTTTCTTCCTCAGGGCAAGTCTACCCACACTTCCTAGGAACAAAGCTCACGTCGGTGTCTTTGCTCAAACTCTGCATCACAGTTTTCATGTGTTGCTGTGCAGACAGATCCACTACTCAGGCAGCAAAATGCTGCCACCATTTGTTGAAAAATGTGTCTCAATTCACCCTTATCAACTTTTTGTTGGAGGAACGGAGACAAAACTAATCAGTCCGTAACTAAAACATTAAAGCACATTTTATTTCTGTTCACCTAAATCAAACCTTCAACTATTTTACAAACCAACATGCAAAAAATTGCATCTAAAACATCAAATCTCAAAATAACTTCATAGGAGAGTATATTTACCAAACTTTGGGTTTTGGTAAACACAAAATTTCACGGGGGTAAGAAATCCCACTTAGAGAATGGATTTACATGCTTTTTAACCTTTTCATAACGCTCGCAGTGAGCAGAAGTGCATTTACAGAAAGCAAACACTCTGCGAGCCTGCTGTTGCACTCAAATCTCCTGCATATGGAGTGTTCCAACACTATTTCTTCACAACAGCATTGCCAATCAGAGTGTGTTCTCCACTAAATTTGTGGAAAATCATGTCACCGTATTAAGGGAGCAGTTCTACCTGCCTCACAACACAGAATTACACTGAGTGTGTTCTTAATTAAATTTGGTGGAAAATCATGTCACCGCATATGGGGAGTGTTCCAACACTATTTCTCACAACACAGAATTGCCACTGAGTGTTCTACTAAGTTTGCGGAAAATCATGTCATCCCACCGCGGAAAAATTCTACGGACGAGTAACTGGTGGTTGATCTGCCCACTAAAGCGGCATTTTGCATGGCTTCACCGATCACCTAACTGATTCTTTTACCCAAATAGTTGTAACATTGCAGCTGGCAATAACCTTGCCAGAACTCCTCAACTTCCCCATGAGATGTCCGCAGTTTCACGGCTGGTCATCCAAAACACACCGACGTGAGTGTTGGGTGATTCATCACCCCCGAACGTGTACGTTCGCAGAGAGGTGCTAACTGACTCCTTATAGATCTGGGGCCTCCTCTTCCAATGGTGTGTTTGGTTTGTGAGACAGAGGTTAAAAAAGAGGACTCTATTATTGGTACCCGACTGCGCTGAGGATACTTCAGCGACCCCCACCACGCGCAATGCAGGGTTAACAACTTCCTTCTGAAAAGATGGTAAAATTCTTGACTATTTGAATTTCAGTGATACATCTTGACCCACTCTCCTCTGCTGAAATCTCCATCCAGGAGATTTTACCGTCACCACCAGCTTGGCTTTTCATCCTCTTCACTGACCATCCCAGAACAAGTCACAACTTTTGCTATCCCTCAACGACCTAGAGCAGTTGGTCCAGCACCCTACACGTATTCTTGACTGTCTTGAGATCGGCCCAACATTCTGGACCTCCTTCCTTACCTCAAACCCTTCTGCTTATTCTGTCAAACTGTTCTCTCCGTTAGTTCCTCCGATCACAATCTTATTTCTGCATCCTGGGTCCTATCGCTCCTGTACACCCTCTGACCCACCGAAGAGGCGATGTTTGGCATTTTTGCTTCAGCCGAGGGGACGACCTGAGGATGTACTTTCCGATTTCGTGGAACGATTACGCTTCCAGGATAGAGACTCTTCAGGTGTGCTCAGCGCATCACAGAGGTGATTGCTCTGGAATGGAGGCATACATTCCTCGTTCTTGCTCTACCCCTCACGCTAAAAAGCCTTGGTTTAATCACGCTTGTTCTCGTGCTGTCAATGATAGAGAGGTAGCTCAACAAAAGATACCAGAGCCTTCAAACTAATGCTAATTATGAACTTACATTTCTGCCCGAAATCGTGCCAAATCTATTCTCCGACTAACCAAAAATTCTTTTTTCATATTATTAGAAAATGTCAAAACCTTGCTTTCTAACTCTCTTCCCGTGACTTTGGCATCTAGCCAAAAACATCTCCTCCAACTTCACTTCTTCATTCTTTCCCTCCACTCAGTCCTGACGGCAACACTGCTGTCTCATCTATCTCTAAGGCTGAACTCTTCTCAAACTTTTTCTAAAAACTCCACTTCTGGACGATCTTTGGGCATATTCCCTCCTCTACTCATCCCCTCTGACTCCTTTATGCCTGTTATAAAGATTCTTCAAAATGATGTTTTTATGCCCTCTCTGGCCTCAACCTCAGAAGGCTTATGGACCTGATGGAGTGCCTCCTATTGTCCTTAAAACTGTGCCTGTGCTGTCACCCTGCTCTCGGTCAAACTCTTTCGCCTTCTGCCTGTCAACATCTACCTTCCTTCTTGCTGGAAGTATGCTGCTTCATACAGCCTGTAAATTTCAAGAAGGTGACCGCTCCAATCCCTTCAAACCACCGTCCCATTATTGTTTACTTTCTTGTTCTATCTAAAGCTTTTTGAATCAATCTCAACCGAAACATTCAAAAGCACCTTCCACTTCTGACCTTCTATCTGATCGCCAGTATGGGTTCCGCAAGGGCGTTCTACTGGTGATCTCCTAGCCTTCTTAACTGACTCTTGGTCATCCTCTCTTAGCTGTTTCGGTGAAACTTTGCTATTGCGCTGACATATCAAAAAGCTTTGATAGGGTCTGGCACAAATCTTTGCTTAAACTACCCTCCTACGGTTTCTATCCTTCTGTACCTTTATCTCCAGTTTCCTTTCTGACCGTTCTATTTCTGCCGTGGTAGACGGTCACTGTTCTTCCCTAAATCTATTAACAGTGGTGTCCTGCAGGGTTCTGTCCTATCTCCCTCTTTTTCTGTTGTTCATTGATGATCTTCTTTTCCAAAAACGAACTGTCCTATCCATTCCTACGCCGATGATTCCACTCTGCATTATTCAACTTCTTTTAATAGAAGACCCACCTTCATGAACTTAACGACTCAAGGCTGGAGGCTGCAGAACGCTTAGCCTCAGACCTTACTATTATTTCCGATTGGGGCAAGAAGAACCTGTGTCCTTCAACGTCTCAAAACACAGTTTCTCCACCCTATCCACTCGGACACAATCTTCCAAACCACTATCCCTTCATTCTTTGACAACACCCAGCTATCACCTTTCCCTCAACACTCCAAACATCCTCGGTCTATCCTTAACTCAAAATCTCAACTGGAAACTTCATATCTCATCTCTTACTAAATCAGCTTCCTCGAGGCTGGGCGTTCTGGTACCGTCTCCGCCAGTTCTTTTCCTCCCCTGCACAGTTGCTGGTCCATATACAGGGGCCTTTGTCCGCCCTCGTATGGAGTATGCATCCTGGCATGTGGGGGGCTCCACTCACAAAGCTCTTTCTGACAGAGTGGGAGGCAAAGGCTCTTCGTCTCATCAGCTCTCCTCCTCATACTGATAGTTCTTTCACCTCTTAAATTCTGCATGCAATGTTGCCTCTCTTTCTATCTTCTATCGACATTTCCACGCTGACTGCTCTTCTGAACTTGTTAACTGCATGCCTCCCCCCTCCGCGGTATGGCCCCGCGCTGCACTCGACTTTCTACTCATGCTCATCCCTATACATTTGTCCAAACTCATGCAAGAGTCAACCAGCATCTTCACTTCTTTTTACCCTGACGCTGGTAAACCTGGAACAATCTTCCTTCATCTGTATTTCCTCCTGCTCTACGACTTAAACTCTTTCAAGAGGAGGGTAACAGGACAATCTCCTCCCGAAACTGACCTATCTTTTCGGCCACCTCTTTTGATTCTTTTTTTTAGGAGCAGCGAGTAGCGGGCTTTTTTTTTTTTATTAATGTTTACTTTTTGTGCCCTTTGAGCTGTCTCCTTTGCTAAAAAAACATAAAAAAAAAAACAAAGTTTATAGTTATAGCTTTATAAGAGGCGTACCTTAATTAATACAACAGGAACACCATGTTCAACCAAACAACTTCAAAATATTGACAGATAGTATATATATATATATATATATATATATATATATATATATATATATATATATATATATATATATATATATATATATATATATATATATTTATATATATATATATATATATATATATATATATATATATATATATATATATATATATATATATATATATATATATATATATATATATATATATATATATATATATATATATATATATATATATATATATATATATATATATATATATATATATATATATACACACACACAGTCATACTCTTAGGTTTGAGTGTTGATTGATTTACGAGCAAAAAGATCACAGAAATGCTTGGACAAGGAGTGGGGGTGACTTAAGCAAACCAGCATCCTTGTTTGTCCATTTTTTTCTTTTTTTGTTTAATTTGAGGCTATTTCAGGTTAGTAATTTCAGCCCCTGCCTGTCGCATGTATAAGCATTGTGAACCTCAACCTACTATTGCTACTACTAGTTTCAGTTAATATTTACTAATTACTACTACTACTACTTCTACTACTACTACTACTACTACCACTACTACTACTACTACTACTACTACTACTACTACTACTACTACCACTACTACCACTACTACTACTGCTATTACTACTACTGCTACACTCGGCCCTTGATGTAACAGATTAAAAGGGGGGAAGGGTGGTCCGTTGCTTGAAAATACGGTTTTGACGTTTGTAGAGCTGGTGTCACACCGGCCAATAAATCTACTCAGCCTCCTTCTAGCTCTCGAACAATTGTTTTTTGTGATCCAGGCGGCCAGGCGGTGGTGCCAGCAGCCTCAACATTATCGCCATGCTGGCTTGGAGCAAAGGCTGATTTGGGCGGCTGCTGCTGCTGCTGGTAATGATGGGTGTGCTACCCCAGCATCAAGCCCCTGCATTGGCGCCACCCTGGGTGGTGCTTTCTGTTAGCCTGTGTGTGTGTGTGTGTGTGTGTGTGTGTGTGTGTGTGTGTGTGTGTGTGTGTGTGTGTGTGTGAGTGTGTGTGTGTGTGTGTGTGTGTGTGTGTGTGTGTGTGTGTGTGTGTGCTGTAGGGCCCAGGTTCCTTAATTCTGTTTATTTTGTTTCTTCCACATGTTGGGCGAGACTTTCTTTCTTCTTCCATCTCTTTTTTTTTTCAAAAAGAAGAAAGGAAAGGGGTCCCAAAGTGCACATGTGGACTCGTGGAGGATGGGAATTGGCAACTGAGTAAGCCTAAACCCATAATAAACACAGCCACCACGCGCAGGCCCCTGATGGGGACGCGTTCTGCGCCGCTGATGTGGGGCAAAATACCCTTCCAAGCGCCAGATGTCGACAGTTTTCAGTTTTCCCATAAAGGCGGACACACACTATACAGATGCGTCCTTGTCTGACGGCCAAAGAGTGGCGGAGCTACAGGCCATGAGAGGCAGTGGGGTGTGGTGTGATTTGTGCGGTGTTCACGACACGGCCCGATGGCCTTTCTGTTTAGGGTTTTGACGTTTCTAAAGTTAGCGTCACACCGACAACGATGTCCGTTGATGTTAAATCGGGGCCTGCTAAATCGAGGGTCGAGCTGTACTATCTACTACTACTATTACTACTACTACTACTACTACTACTACTAATAACACACATTATACAACAGGCACAGGGTCTTTACAGTGCCTCCCTCAGGTGCCACAACACTGGGCGGGGAGTGTTCCAGCCAGCACCACTCTCAAGACCGGCAGTGCTCGGTAGGGTGGCACGGTGACCCCACGGCCCGCAGACTGAAAAAGTTTGAACATTTTGTGGAGCCTCGCCTAAAAATGTTAAAAGGTAGCTCAACAGGATTTTGTGGGAGTGTGCGTGAACATTACGCATGTAATGCACACACAAAAATTATAGTTACGCACACATGAAAAAACAAACGGAGAAAACGCAAACTAACATGCACACATGAATTTGAGGGAGAGACATAAATAAATACAATGGATGCATAAAAGTTTGACCTTAGTGTTAGCTCTGGAAATGTTAAAGATAACAATTGGTCGGGATATGGTGTGTGTGTGTGTGTGTGTGTGTGTGTGTGTGTGTGTGTGTGTGTGTGTGTGTGTGTGTGCGCCACGTACACACAGTGTGTCATGTCAGGAGATACAACACAAATGGAGAGAAACGCACACACACACACACACACACACACACACACACACACACACACACACACACACACACACACACACACACACACACACACACACACACACACACAATATCCTATCCCAAGTACACACACACACACACACACACACACACACACACACACACACACACACCCCTGAATTTGAGGGACAGTGTGAAATAAAATGGGCTATGTGCACGGAGAAGTGTGTGGACATTGTGTGAGCTGGCTCTAAGAATATCAAAGATTGGTCAACGGATTTGTTGGTACATGATGTGGGCAGTGTTCAGGAGGGGTCCACAGCCTCCTCTGGCCAAGTCAGTGCTTACAGCATGGATTCTTTTTAGTCCCTGAATGCAGGGCAGTGACAAGTGACTTCCGGAAAATAGAAAGGGGTCGAGGGGGAGAGGCCCCCTCGGTATTATTCCAGAACGTCAGCCATCTGACAGCAAAGAACACTCTTTGTGTCCATACAGCACACTGCCGTACTGGAAGGGGGGGTGAGGAGGGCGAAGCCCCCGTCAGGAATGAAGAAGAGAAAGGGGAGACCTAATACAAATCTATAAATTACTGAGCAAAATGGAAGAAGTAGACAACGTAGAGTTACTACTAAAAGAAGGAATTACCACCAGGAACACAAGCGGACAGAGTAAAAAATTGAGGAAGGAAGATGCTTGAGAGACATAAAGAAATACAGCCCGCAAAGATATATAGAGGTTTGGAACAGACTAAGTGAGGGATGTAGTATTGGTGAGGAGTGTGCAAAGCTTTAAAGAAAAGTCGGATAAATGCAGATACGGAGACGGACCACACGACTGCAAAGCCCAGGCCCTGTAAAAGAGCACTACAACTAGGTAAATACACACACACACACACACACACCAATGAGGAAAAGTTGGACTTGAGACACACCTGAATTTGTGAGAGCTATCTCTCAAAACACACACTTCTTCTTGAGTGTTTTAGGGGGCTGGTTAGGCCATGGGACCACGGCAGCACAGGTTGCTTGCTGCTGTGGTTGTAGTGAAGATGGGTCCCCGGGTGGGGGCTAGATTCTGTCAAGCTGTCCAGACTTCTGTAGGAAGGTCTGTGTACACTGGAGGGCTGAGGGTGAGGGTGTCGCTGCCCAGCAGATCCTCTAGAGCTGGCCTGTGGATGTAGAGTCTGGTTAGGGATGCCTTGAGGTTGGTGTGGAGGGAGTGGAATCTTGGGCAGTGAAGCAGTAAGTGTTCTGCTGAGTGGGGCACCATGGGCAGTGTGGGTCCTGGAATTTGTTCTGTCTGTGCTGGTGGGCTTTGCGGGGTGTGTGTGTCCAACACTCAGGCGAGTGTTGGCTGTGTCCTGGGGGCGGCTGGGGGAGTGATGGCTGTGTCCAGGGGGTGGCTGGGGGAGTGATGGCTGTGTCCAGGGGCGGCTGGGGGAGTGATGGCTGTGTCCAGGGGTGGCTGGGCGAGTGATGGCTGTGTCCAGGGGCTTCTGGGGGAGTGATGGCTGTGTCCAGGGGCGGCTGGGGGAGTACTGGCTGTGTCCAGGGGCAGCTGGGGGAGTGATGGCTGTGTCCAGGGGTGGCTGGGGGAGTGATGGCTGTGTCCAGGGGCGGCTGGGGGAGTGATGGCTGTGTCCAGGGGTGGCTGGGGGAGTGATGGCTGTGTCCAGGGGTGGCTGGGGAGGATGGCTGTGTCCAGGGGGTGGCTGGGGAGTAATGGCTGTGTCCAGGGGGTGGCTGGGGAGGATGGCTGTGTCCAGGGGTGGCTGGGGAGTGATGGCTGTGTCCAGGGGCGGCTGGGGGAGTGATGGCTGTGTCCAGGGATGGCTGGGGAGTGATGGCTGTGTCCAGGGTGGCTGGGGAGTGATGGCTGTGTCCAGGGGTGGCTGGGGAGTGATAGCTGTGTCCAGGGGCGGCTGGGGGAGTGATGGCTGTATCCTGGGGTGGCTGGGGGTGTGATGGCTGTGTCCTGGGGTGGCTGGGGGAGTGATGGCTGTGTCCAGGGGTGGCTGGAGGAGTGATGGCTGTGTCCAGGGGTGGCTGGGGAGTGATGGCTGTGTCCAGGGGTGGCTGGGGAGTGATGGCTGTGTCCAGGGGTGGCTGGGGAGTGATGGCTGTGTCCAGGGGTGGCTGGGGAGTGATGGCTGTGTCCAGGGGGGTGGCTGGGGAGTGATGGCTGTGTCCAGGGGTGGCTGGGGAGTGATGGCTGTGTCCAGGGGTTGGCTGGGGGAGTGATGGCTGTGTCCAGGGCGGCTGGGGGAGTGATGGCTGTGTCCAGGGGTGGCTGGGGAGTGATGGCTGTGTCCAGGGGTGGCTGGGGAGTAATGGCTGTGTCCAGGGGTGGCTGGGGAGTGATGGCTGTGTCCAGGGGTGGCTGGGGAGTGATGGCTGTGTCCAGGGGATGGCTGGGGAGGATGGCTGTGTCCAGGGGTGGCTGGGGAGTGGATCTGCTGGTGCTGGGCAGGAGCGTCGGTACCACCGTCCCAGGTTGGTGAGTCTCAGGTTAGTTGGGTCAGTCTGGTGCCCCAGTGTCTGTTAGAGGTCTGCAGGAGGTGTATCAGGAATTTTGAGAAAATATTGTAGATAAGTGCAAAAGACCAGCCAAACTGTTTTATAAGTTCATAAATGGAAAGTTGAAAATAGAGATGAGATTCAGAAAGTTAAAGTTACTGGTGAAATTTTGATAGTATAAGTGAAATAGTAGAAGTGATGAATAACTGTTTCCAAAACAGTGTTCACAAGGGAGAGTGAGTTTGAAGGTAGATGCAGTGCCGGGGAATAGAGGGTGGTCTGGAGAGAATACAAACATCAGCAGATGAAGTTAGAAATTATTGGAAGAATTGGATGCGAGGAAATCAGCAGGACCGGATGGTATATCAAATTGGGTGCTAAAAGTGTAACCAGCAAATAGCTGAAAAGTTGAGCAACTTGATTAATGTCTCGCCAGCACAAGGAAGGTACTGAGACTGGAAGAGGGCTAACATCGTCCCAGTACATAAAGGAGGAAGTAAGGAGGACCCGTTGAACTGTAGGCCAGTGTCATTAATAAGTGTAGCAGCAAAGATGTGTGAGAAAATTATTAAAAAAACAGATGGGTGGAGTATTTAGAAGAAAACAGTATACTAACAAATAGCCAATTCAGATTCAGAGGAGGGGAGTCTTGTATAACTAATCTGATCAGCTTCTATTCAGGAGTAACTGATATAGTGCAGGAAAGGGACGGTTGGGCAGACTGTGTGTATCTGACCCTAAAGAAGGCGTTTGATAGAGTACCACACAAGCGATTAATGTGGAAACTTAATCATGTTGGAGGTCTGTGGTTCAATATTGATTGATTATGGACTTTTGACGAAGAGAGAAATGAAAACAGTAATTAGGAAAAATAAACCAAGCTGGATGGAAGTGACTCAGGAGTCACCCAAGGATCGGTGCTGGCTCCGGATTATGTTTGTAACTTATATTAATGACATGACAGAATGGGTGACAAGCTATAGGAATGTGTTTGCTGATGATGCTGAAATAATAAGGAGGGTGGCTAATGAAGAAGACTGTGTAGCCCTGAGCCAAGATCTCGATAGAATGAGCGAATGGTCATGCAAATGGGAAATGACATTCATTACAGAGAAGTGTAGCGTGATGGAGTTTGGTAAGAGAAGTAGACGAATATCAGGAAAGAATCATTGAAAAAACTTAGGAAAAAGATCTGGGAGTGACTATAACAGACTCATATCCTTTGAAAACATATAGACCGGATAACTGGGGAAACATACAGTCTTCTTAGAAACATAAAAGCAGCATTTACATATTTAGATGAAGAAATGGTGGAGGAAACTAATAACGTCGATGATACGTCCAAGACTGGAATATGCAGCAGTGTGGTCACCTAGATTGAAGAAAGAAATTAGAAAGTTGGAAAGAATACAAAGAACAGCGACTAAATTACCAGAAACTGAGAGAACATACTTATGAAGAAAGACTGGAGAAATTGGGACTAACAGCACTGGAGAGAAGGAGAGAGAGAGAGGGGATCTAATAGCATTGTACAGGATACAAGAGAGATTGGAGAAATTGGACAGAGAAGACCTAGTGGTACGTGACAGAAGTGTGACAAGAGGCAATGGTAAGAAATTGAAGAACAACTGTAGGAGAGACATCAAGAAATACAGTTTTCCATACAGAAGCATAACAACATGGAACGGACTTGACGAGCAGACTGTGTGTAAAAAAAAAATGATTCATGAACTTAAAGCCAAACTGATAATAAGCGTTATGGAGACGGGACAGCACGAGCTTAGTACCGCTCTTTTTCCTGTATTTAACAACTAGGGTAAAACACACACACACACACACACACACACACACACACACACACACCTTGATGTCCCTGTACTTGACAACGTTGAAGGAAGAATTGAAATGGACCTGACGTTCTTCTCCGCCTGTCTCTCCCCTCCGCTGGCTGCCACCACTGCTGCCACTGCTGCCCAAGCCATCCTCCTGCAGTAGTAGTAGTAGTAGTAGTAGTAGAGGTGGTGGTAGTAGTAGTGGTGGTGTGTAGTCATAGCTGGGCGTTATCGCAATACTTTATCGCTGATAACAAAATCGGGTTATCGGCCATCCGCTACCTATTTAAATATATATCTATCTTTGTTACTTTGTAACCAAACCAGCGATAATCGCTACTTTTTCCACCTCTCAGAAAAGAAAAAACATTCATACTAGATCATCAACATTAAAACACTAGGTTATTTTTATGTTAGACTCAAAATCAATATATCAAAGAGAAAATCATTTAACTTTGCCCCCAAAATTATTATTCACTGCCTCAAATTTGATATTCCATACTGTTTGTGAGTATGCCATGGTATTGAAGGCACTTCAGGCTGTGTTATTTATGTGTTGTTCATCGCAGTTGGCGTTTTGCGAACATCGAAATTTCAGAACTGCATGTTCAGACCAGTAAGCGTAAGCTCTGTCTCAAAAAGCTTTTTATTGAGAGTTGAAGGCTGAGTACCATTTCTTCGCTGTTTCTAGAATGACACTCTGTACTTATAAATAGCTACATACAACTCGTACAGAGTGTCATTCTAGAAACAGCGGGGATGGTGGTAGTGGTACTGTATGTCTGATTCAGCCTTCCAGCAACTCTTAATTACAGTTAAAAAGCTTTGTGAGACTGTACAGGTCTACGCTTGCTGGTCTGAGCATGCGCAGTTCACGAGAGACCAGTGTTTGCAAACAAAAGCACCAGCTTTTGACGGTGGGGACGCCAAATAACACAACACCAGTTCAGGCGTTTCTAGTATTACCGTCCATAGGTACGTGTCAACGTGTGGTTTTCAGGTTTTGTAAGTTTTCTAAAATACAGATAATGAAAATTTGAATTCATCTATGATTTTTTATTTGAAATATCAATATAGTATCGTTTTCGCCTATTGGACTTATCGCTAGCTAGTATCAGAGTTGTGGATTTATATCGGGTATCGGTTATTGGTTATCGCCTATATTTGTGTCTCCAGTTAATGAATATCGGTTATCACCGATAAGGTTTTCCATTATCAGTTATCGGTTATCAGGAATAAGGTTTTCTATTATCGTGCCCAGCTATGGTAGTAGTAGTAGTAGTAGTAGTAGTAGTAGTAGTAGTAGTAGTAGTAGTAGTGAACATCATAACCCTACACCCTCCCAGTGTTCCACAGCCGCCAAAAATGTTAGTTCTTGTCACACGCAACTTTCTGACAGGCTTTAATTTTTTGCATATTTTTGGTGGTAATTTTGAGGAGTTTGTTGATCTCCATCCTCCTGAACCTCCGGACAGCCACAAGCCTTAACCCTTTCAGCGAGGGTGTGGACAATAGTGGGTCACAGTTGGTGCTCTGGGCTCACACCAAGGGTGTGGACAATAGTGGGTCACAGCTGGTGCCTGGGCCACCCAAGGGTGTGGATAACAGTGGGTCACAGTTGGTGTGCCTGGGCTCACACCAAGGGTGTGGACAATAGTGGGTCACAGCTGGTGCTGAGGGTGTGGATAAGAGGACAAGGCATTTTTTGACTTAGTGCGCCGTCAAATTTATCTTGTTTGTGGTGAAGCAGGGTAAGCATGTGCTTTTCTTTCCAACAATACCCAGCCATGCTGCCTTGACTAATCATTGGTCAGTGTACGCCTTGTGCTAGCTTTGAGAAGATGTCCGCTAGACAGCCACCTCTTCTCACCTTACAGTGAATTTCATCCATGAGATGGACCCTTTGACCTCAGCACCCACCACGGGCATCAGGAAGACCCGGAAGTTAAGTTTCTTGGGGTGTTTTTCACATAAACTGTATGCAAGTCTAAGTCACAGAAGGGAAGTCCACTGGGGGTGGAGAACTGTCTATAATAATGTGTTTTCAGTGATCCTAATTCAATTTTCCGTACTCGCTCTAGCAAAGGTTATATGGTCTTCAACTTAACGTCAAAGGGCAGTTAAGGGTATGTACTATGTACTTTACAATGGTGCTTCATTGAGTCATGTGAAATACATAGGAGTGAAGATATGAAAGGTTGAAGTGAGGTAAGTTTTTGCCTGAGTATGCCCGCGTGGGAGGACAGGCACGGCAAAACAAGCAAGCCACCGCTTTAAGGGTTAACATACTTTTTTGACAGGTTTGAATTCTTTGTATATTTTCGTAGGTAATTTTGTGGACTTTGGAGTTGAGCTGGAGTGTTGGGATTCTTAGGGTACTGAGATGAGCTCTTCCACTCCTTCCCTGTTAATTTACGTCCTCCTAAACCCTCTCGGGCGGCCACAGTCCTTAAAAATGTCAGCAGGTGTGAGGCAGGACAGAGCCACTCACCACATTGTCCAGCAAATAAGAGGGCACTCTCTATGACGGTGGGCTGAGTGGTGGTGGTGGTGGTGGTGGTGGTTGCTGTACTGGTAGTGGTGGTGCAGGCAGCCATGTGTGGGGTGGTGGCTATAGTGGTGATGGTGGTGTTGGTGGTGATGGTGGTGGCTATAACATGTTGTTCTTCTTTTCTAACCTGTTGAAAAAAAAAATATATTAATAGTAGTAGTAGTAGTAGGGGAGAGAGAGAGAGAGAGAGAGAGAGAGAGAGAGAGAGAGAGAGAGAGAGAGAGAGAGAGGGGGGGTAGGGAAGACCTAGACCTACCTTAAGAAGAAGCTTTTTAGCCCGGTGGTGGTGGTAGCGTCGGGCACCATGTTTCTTAATGGTCCCTCTAAGCGAGAAAAATGAGAAAAAATCATCACTCACACAAACCATTTCATAATATATATCAAAGCATTTGTGATCAGCTTATGCATCATCTATTTTGGGGGGTTTATATCATGGCACAAATCTGGCCCGTCGCTGCTACACGGTAAAGCCACAAATCTGGCCCGTCGCTGCTACACGGTAAAGCCACAATTTGGCCTGTCGCTGCTAAATGGTAAAGCCACAAATCTGGCCCGTCGCTGCTACACGGTAAAGCCACAAATCTGGCCCGTCGCTGCTACACGGTAAAGCCACAAATCTGGCCCGTCGCTGCTACACGGTAAAGCCACAAATCTAGCACGTCGCTGCTACCGGGTTAAGTAATATCCCACTTATCATTATTAAGGAAGCAACACATGAATCACAGCATTTTGCATTATATAGACAGGTCTGGGGAATGTCAAACCAGTGGTCACCAGTAACCCAACACCAGCAACAGGCCAAATTTTTGCCCTGATATAAACCCCAAAATAGATGATGCATAAACTGATCACAAATGCGTTGATATGAATTATGAAATGGTTTGCGTGAGTGATTATTTTTCCTCATTTTTCATGCTTAGAGGGAGTGGCCTTCAAGAAACATGACCCCCGCAGCCACCACCACCACCACCACCACCACTGGGTCAATGTCACGGTCCTGAACTCTACCGCCGCGCCAGTAACCTTTGCCATTCCCACCAAATAGTTTGACATATATAACTGCAGGTTAGATCTTTGTCATGAAGCACCGAGTAGCTGTCTGGCTATAACGCAGAATACTGTACACTCAATAGATTATACATTGTGCTCTCTCTCTCTCTCTCTCACACACCAAATTTGTTCACTTTTTATATTTTTTTCCATTTTTCTCGGCTGTTATAAGCGATGCGACAAGGATACTCATGCCAGACCAGCGCACACCATGGACGCACCTGCCCATAAAACCCCATTGACCGGCACCCTATAGTTTCAATGATATCGCAAAACACGTTCAATGTTTTGGAGGCGTTCGCTAAAATTATCTTGCTGACACAATTTTTGTTAATTTTCTCGGCCATTATAAGTCACTCGACAAGGATATTTACACCACAGCTGCGCTGGGTACAAACACACAACACATTAAAGTCCCATCGACCTGCACCCTATAGTTTCAAGGATATCACAACATGCGTTCAGACTCTCGGTAAACCACGTTGCCGAGACACACCTTTTTTTTATTTTCTCGGCTGTCATAAGTTATTCGACAAGGATATTTATACACACAAAGTTGTGAGCACACAACACATTAAAGTCCCATCGACCTGCGCCCTATAGTTTCAAGGATATCAAAACATGCGTTCAGACTCTCGGTAACCTATCTTACCGAGACAAAACTTTTTGTTAATTATCTCAACCGTCATAAGTCACATGACAAGGATATTTATGCCACATCTGCGCTGGCTACAAACACATAACACATTAAAGTCCCATGGACCTGTACCCTATAGTTTCAAGGATATCACAACATGCGTTCAGACTCTCGGTAACCTATCTTGCCGAGACACAACTTTTTTTTTTTTCCGCCGTCACAAGTCACACGACAAGGATACTCATGCTAGACCAGCACACACAACAGACGCACACACTCACAAAATCTCACTGCCCTGCACCCAACAGTTTCAACGGTATCGCACAACACGTTGAATTTTTCCGACACTTTCGCAAACTAATCTTGCTGACGCCAAACCATTTACCATTTTCTGCCGCCACAAGCGATGCGACAACGATACTTACGCCAGACCTGCACACACTGGAGACGCACACACTGTACAATCCCATCGTTCTGCACTTACAGTCTCAACAATATCGCAGAGTGCGTGTAAACTAACAGGACATTATCTTTGCCGACGCTCCCTTTCAGACATTTTCTATTTATCATGAGCATTGAGACGGTGATATCTAGGCCAGGCCAGTGCAGACTACGGACGCACATTCTCACAAAGTCCTGTCAACATGTGCCTTAGGGTCTCCTGATATGCTGCCAATAATAATACGTACATGGGAATTAACCACTGTGCTGGTTCAGGGTAAATATGGAGAATGATCACGCCTCAGATATTGTTCCACAGCCTCTCTCTCTCTCTCTCTCTCTCTCTCTCTCTCTCTCCTCCTCCACTCTCTCCCTTCCACCCTCTCTCTCTCCCTCCCTCCCTTTCCTCCCTTCCACCCTCTCTCTCTCCCTCCCTCCCTTTCCTCCACTCCCTCCCTTTCCTCCACTCTCTCCCTCCCTTTCCTCCACTCTCTCCCTCCCTTTCCTCCACTCTCTCCCTTCCACCCTCTCTCTCCCTCCCTCCCTTTCCTCCCTTCCACCCTCTCTCCCTCCCTGCCTCCCTCCACTCCTCTCCCTCCCTTTCTCCCACCTCTCTCCTCCCTTCCTCCACCTCCCTCCCTTCTCCAGGGCTCTCCTCTTTCCACTCCTCCTTCCACCTCTCTCTCCCTCCTTTCCATCTCGCCACTCACCGGTGTGGAGTGAAGGCTGTATGCTCCTCCTCCTCTTCTCTTTGCCTTTCTCGCCTGCCGCCGCGGGAGAGGGGAATAATAATAATAATAATACATAATAATAATAATACACAATACACACAATACAATGGGTAATAATAATAATAATAATAAGGGAGACAAAGGCGATGATGATGACAGAGGAGGCGGCGGCGGACACACTCTGGACGCCTGGCCCGGCGGACTCTGCGCGGCGGCCCTCAGACCCAGGCCAGGACCAAGACGGGGCCGCCAGTACGCTGCATGTGCAATACCCGCTGATTTGTTTTATTTCTTCTGGTTGTTTTGAGGCGTTTGTTGATTTTCCGCCGCCTTTGTTAGCCTTTGTAAACACCGGGCAGGAGGCGGCGGGGGCTGCTTTTGCCGGCGGTCTCTGCGGCAAGGGCGGCCCAGACACAGAGTTATATCCAAGCGGCACTGAATCGTCTGGCAGTGAAATGCAGGATTTTTTCTTTCTACACTCCCCATTAATGACCACCGCAAATGTAACGAAACACACGAGAAATTTAATCCAGACAAGGAAAAGGTTGTGTTTTGCGGCGCCTGGGGTCGGAACCCGCGACCAGCGCAACGGGAGAACCACCTTCAACCAGTCGGCCAATCTCAAGGATATCACCACATGGCGTTCAGACTTCTAAACCATCTGCTGACACTCAGCTTTTTGTCCATTTTCTCGCCGTCAAGTCACTTCCACGGTGATATTTAGATCACCAGATCAGCGCTGGGTACAAACATCATAAATTACATTAAAGTCCCAGCGTTAACCTGCGCCCGTCGCACAGTTTGCTGGGCGAGATATCACCACATGCGTTCAGACTTTGGCTAAATCATCTTGCTGACACCCAGCTTTTGTCCATTTTCTTCGGCCGTCACAAGTCACGCTGGACAAGGATGCTCTATGCCAGACCAGCGCACAACAGACGCACACTTCACAAGTAGCCTCCCTGCCCTGCACCCCTGCTGGCCCAGAGGGTTATGCGGAGGTACCTGCCCATCAGGCAAGGCAGCACCACAGCAGCATGGATAATTTAACACCTCCAGGTCCGGCAGTGACTGTAGTACTATCGACAACACACCACTCATGATCGTTCCTGACTTTTTTTTCCTTCTATCGCATTATGGATATAGAACCCACGCAGCACATAGTTGGCTTACCACAAATATTAATATGATAAATATATTGACACTGGCAGTAATCGAACACACACACACACACACATGATACACACACAAACACACACACACACACACACACACACACACACACACACACACACACACACACACACACACACACACACACACACAGGATATCACCACATGCGTTCAGACTCTTGCTAAATCATCTTGCCGACACTCAGCTTGGCCGTCACAAGTCACTCGACAAGGATATTTACACCACATCAGCGCTGGTACAAACACACCATTAAAGTCCCATTGACCTGCGCCCTACAGTTTCAAGGATATCACCACATGCGTTCAGACTCTTGCTAAATCATCTTGCCGACACCCAGCTTTTGTCCATTTTCTCGCCGTCACAAGTCACTCGACAAGGATGCTCATGCCAGACCAGCGCACACAACAGACGCACACTCACAAGTCCCTGCTGCTGGGCCCAGAGGGTTATGGGAGGCTCGCCCATAGGCAAGCACCACAGCAGCATGGAATGCCTTAACACCTCCAGGTCCGGCAGTGACCGAGATTATCGAACACACCCTCATGATCGCCGACTTTTTCCCATCGCATTATGGATATAGAACTCCACGCAGCACATAGTTTTATTTTAATTCACAAATATTAATAATGATAACATAATGATTGACTTACACAGCAGTAATCGAACAAGGATTCACGTCACGTGTGTACACATACACACACACACACACACACACACACACACACACACACACACACACACACACACACACACACACACACACACACACACACACACACACACACACACACACACACACACACACACACACACACACACACACATAAGAACATAAGAACATAAGAACGCAGGAGTCTGCAAGAGGCCGGCAGGCCTGTACAGGCAACGCCTTTGACCTAAGCTCCGTGTATCTAACCCCACCTAATATCGCTGTCCATGAATTTATCTAGTCTTTTTGATGATGTGACAATTGTATTGGCACTCACCACATGACTGCAAGCCCTATTCCACTCATCCACCACCCTGTTAGTAAACCAATTGCCTATGTCCCTGTTGAATCTGAATTTATCCAGTTTAAACCCTTTACTTCGTGTCCTACCCGGTTCTCTTACCAACAAAACCTTATGAATGTCTCCCTTATTAAAGCCCTTCATCCATTTATAAACCTCGATCATGTCTCCACGCACCCTTCGCCTTTCTAGAGAATGCAAGTTTAACTGTTTGAGTCTTTCCTCGTATGGCAAGTTTCTCAACCCCTGAATCATCTTAGTCATCCTCCTCTGCACCGATTCTAACATTTTGATATCCATTCTATAGTAGGGTGACCAGAACTGAACCGCATAGTCAAGATGAGGTCTAACTAATGCTAAATATAGTTTGAGGAAAACTTCGGGGCTTCTGCTGCTTACGCTCCTTGAAATAAATCCCAGTACCCTATTAGCTCGATTTCTAGCTTGAATGCATTGTGCCCTTGGACCAGATCAGAGCTCACTAAGACCCTAAATCCCTCTACCGAGACCTACTTATGAGAGTGTCATTTAAGCAATAGTTATGTGAGGGGTTGTTCCTACCTACACTCAGAATACTGCAGTTCCCTACATTGAACTCCATCTGCCATTTATCCGCCCAGTCATATAATCTGTTGAGTTCACCTTGGAGAATACTAGCGTCCTGATCCGACTCAATTACTCTACCGATCTTGGTATCATCTGCAAATTTACTAACATCACTACTAATTCCTGTGTCTAAGTCATTGATATAAATAATAAACAAAAGTGGACCTAATACCGAACCTTGCACCCCACTCACACACACATCCCCAGTCAGATCTTTTACCATTGATTTGCACTCTTTGCTTCCCTATTGCTAAGCCACACGCCTTGACCCAGTTCAAACACTTTACCCTCTACCCGTGAGCCTGTAATTTAAGCAGGTTGGTGAGAACTTTGTCAAACGCTTTACTAAAATCAAGATAGCTTACATCATAATTTTCATATCTGTCAACCGCCTCAAATACTTTATTGTAGAAGGACAAGAGATTGGTGAGGCATGACCTACCTTTTGTGAACCCATGCTGCGAGTCGAATGTTCCTGGCTATTATGGACTCCAGCATCTTCCCTATATCCGATGTTAAGCTAATTGGGCGATAGTTTGAAGCACCTGACCTGTCCCCCTTTAAAATCGGCGTCACATTAGCAACTTTCCATAGGCTCGGCACATAGTTAGTATTTACCGACATCTTAAAGATGTCGGTTAGTGGTCACTGATTATATCACCTAGCTCCTTTAATACCCTCGAAATATCCCGTCAGGACCTGGCGACTTGTTCTTCAAGCTTATCTATCTCATCCTGAACGACTTGCCTGGTAATGATTATATCACTCAATTTATCGCCATCCCGCCCTCGTACACCTGAACTCTTTCCGGTATAGTCGTTCGATCCTCCTGTGTGAATACTGAAAGGAAGTAGTCGTTCAACAATGTGCTCATATTTTCGTAATTTTCTACTAGCTCCCTGTGTTTGATTTCAGCGGTCCAATTTTCTCCCGTGTTTTGTTCTATACATCTGAAAGAAGCCCTTAGGATTACTTTTCGCCTCATTTGCTACTTTGATCTCATAGTTCTTTTTGCTATCCTGGTGCTAATCTAGATAGGACGTACCGGCCCCTGAGATGTGTTTCATTCTTTATTTTCTGATAAATTCTCTTTAACCCAATCTGTGTTTTAGTCCACGAGTCATCCACTTAGGATCATTGTTTTTCTAAGTGTTCGTTGCTGTGGTATATGCTGTTCTTGCCCTCTACTATTACTCTAACTAAATTATTGTAAGACATTTCACTGGTTCTCCTGGCTCTCAATCCGCAGTTCTGGCCCTCATGAATCCCTAAATTATCCCAGTTTACCCTTCAAGATGTCTTTTAAGCCCCTCGTAGTTTGCTCTTCTAAAATCTGGCACTAACACTTGGTTTGGTTCACGGGTTACCGCCCAGTCTAAGCTAAAACTAACCGTTCTGTGATCACTATTTCCTAACTCTCCGCCCACCTCCAACTCACGTAGCAAGTTCCCATTATTGGTTAGGACTAAGTCTAATATGTTATCTCCTCTGGTAGGCTCAGTAACTACCTGCTTAAGGAAATTATCTTGTATATGTAACTTCAAGAAAGTCCTCGGCTTCCAGGTCACGATCTTCCCAGTCTATATTCCTATAATTAAAGTCCCCATTACGCAGACATTTCTACTTATACTCGCCCTGCCAATCTCCTGTAGTAATATAATCGTGTCCTGCCTGTTAAGGTTGGTGGCCTATATAACTCCTAGAGTTAGTTTTTCTTTCCTTTGTAAACGTCCACCCAAACTGATTCTGAATCCATGTTAGTTTTGACTGAGTTGTTAACTAAACATTTAAGTGAGTCTTTAACATATAGCGCACACACACACACACACACACACACACACACACACACACACACACACTATAACACATTTCTACACACACACACACACACACACACACACACACACACACACACACACACACACACACACACACACACACACACACACACACACACACACACACACACACACAGACACACACACACACACACACACACACACACACACACACACACACACACACACACACACACACACACACACACACACACACACACACACACACACACACACACACACACACACACACACACACACACACACACACACACACACACACACACACACAGAGAGAGAGAGAGAGAGAGAGAGAGAGAGAGAGAGAGAGAGAGAGAGAGAGAGAGAGAGAGAGAGAGAGAGAGAGAGAGAGAGAGAGAGAGAGAGAGAGAGAGAAGAGAGAGAGAGAGAGAGAGAGAGAGAGAGAGAGAGAGAGAGAGAAGAACACACACACACACACACACACACACACACACACACACACACACACACACACACACACACACACACACACACACACACACACACACACACACACAGAGAATCAAAGGCAGGGGCAGGAGGTGTGAGGTGAGAGAATCAAGGCAGGGGCAGGTATATATCAAGGCAGGGGCAGGACAGGGTGGTGTGCAGAGGATTAGCTACAGGGGCAGGGGCAGGGTGTGAGGGGTGGCAGAGGATCAAGGACAGGGGCTGGGTGTGAGGGTGGCAGAGGATCAAGGCAGGGGCAGGGTGTGAGGGGTGGCAGAGGATTAGCACAGGCAGGACAGGGGGGTAGTGTGTTAAGTGTGCAGGGGCCTAGCCAGGGGGCAGGACAGGGGGGAGTGTGTTAAGGGTGCAGGGCTTAGCTACAGGGGCAGGGACAGGGGCTACAAGGTGCAGGGCTTAGCTACAGGGGCAGGACAGGGGGGGGCTATGTTATGAAGGGCTGAGCACAGGCAGGACAGGGGCTAAGTGTTATGCAGGGCTTAGCCACAGGCAGGACAGGGGGCTGGGCAGCATGTGCAGGGGCTTGAACCATGAGGGGCAGGACAGGGGGGCTATGTTAAGTGCAGGCTGGCCACAGGGCAGGACAGGGGGGCTATGTTAAGTGTGCAGGGCTTAGCCACAGGGCAGGACAGGGGGGCTAAGTGTTATGTGCAGGGCTTAGCTACAGGCAGACAGGGGGAAGCTAAGTGTTAAGTGTGCAGGGCTTAGGCTACAGGGCAGGACAGGGGAGGCTGGGCGGGTTACGTGGTGCAGGGCTGAGCCACAAGGGGCAGGGACAGTGGGGAGTGTGTTAAGTGCATGGGGCCCAGCTACAGGGGCAGGACAGGGGGGTTAAGGTTATGTGCAGGGCTTAGCACAAGGGCAGGACAGGGGGGCTATGTTAAGTGTGCAGGGGCTTAGCCACAGGGGCAGGACAGGGGGGCTAAGTGTTAAGTGTGTTTAACTAGGGTTGAGGCAAGAGGGTGGAGGTTAGTGAACGGTAATAGTAAAATGCGTCGTGGAGGTGGGGCCCTCCACTGAAGGCTGCATAACCCTGGCATGTGGTCCTTTCTGCCTTGACACGGCGCAGTGGGTTTGAGGAACGGAGAAGCCGCACACAGGATGTGGAAGGCGTGGCTGGGGTGGAGGGGAGGTGGCTGGGGTGAGGGAAGGCGTGGCTGGGGTGGAGGAAGGCGTGGCTGGGGTGAGCAGCAGCACAGGACTGGACACTGCCTGCGGTGCCGCCTCTTGTGCTGTTCACACTCACCAGGCAGCCTCCCTGCATGTTGCCCTGCCTGCAAAGGCTTGCGCTGTTCACACTTACTCAGGCAGCTCTCCTGGATGCTGCCCTGCCCGCGGTGCCGCCTTGTGCTGTTCACACCACCAGGCAGCCTCTCCCTGCATGTCAGCCCTGCCCGCGGCGCTCTGGTGCTGTTCACGCTACCCAGGCAGCCTCCTCCCTGCATGCTGCCCCCAGTTCGCGGCGCCGCCTTTGGTGCGTTCACACTTCACCAGGCAGAAGCCCTCCCGCATGCCGCCCCTGCCCGCGGCGCCGCCTTGGTGCTGTTCACACTACCCAGGCAGCCCCGCATGCCGCCCCGTTCGCGGCGCCGCCTCGGTGCTGTTCACTACCCAGGCAGCCTCCCCTGCATGCCGTCTCTCTGCTCGCGGCGCCGCTTCCTTTGCGGTGTTCATTCACGGTAGATTAATCACCGGCGTAACGAGGTTCTGGCGTTATAACACGATCAAAATGGTCACTGCGTCCAAACACAGGCTGCCGTTACGTTCTGGCGACATGTCTTATTAGCATCTACATTGCTGCGCCGATCCAGTCAAAGTGTCCAGCGTTACTATACTCCGTCACCGCGTCCTGACTCAACAATTCCACCGACATGAATGATAAGTTCTGGGTTAATGTCTGGACAGGGGTGAGGCCTTCACAACCACGCTTGTAAAACATAAGAACATAAGAACATAGGAAAATCATAAAAGAGGCCATGGTCGGTTACAGGGCAGCTCCAGAACTTCTTACCATTAACGGTAAGAGGTGTCACAGTGTTGCGGGGGAGGCTTGATCTCGTTATACCATGGCGGTACCTGGGCACGCACCCAGCACCCTGTCTCCTTACTGCACCCACACCTCACTGCCACCTATCATTCTCGTCCATGTAGCTATCCAGTCTACTCTTAAAACAAGCTATCGTTCCTGCACTGACTATGTGATTGCTGAGTCTATTCCACTCCCTCATCACCCTATTACTAAACCAATGCTTGCCTATACCTCTCCTAGATCTATACTTTTTTCTAATTTAAATCCATTACTGCCTGTTCTATCCTGTTGGCTAATTATCAGTACTTTACTTATATCGCCTTTGTTGTAACCAGTGAACTATTTGAATACTTCTATCAGATCTCCCCGCACTCTTAGTCTTTCTAGTGAATGTAAGTTTAGATGTTTCAGCCTATCTTGATATGGGAGGTTCCTCAGCCCCTGAATCATCTTGGTCATCCTCCTCTGAACTGATTCTAGCAAGTTGATGTCCATTCTGTAGTGTGGGCACCAACACTGGACAGCATAATCTAAGTGTGGCCTAACTAACGCTAAATAGAGTCTGAGGATGACCTCTAACTGCAATGCATTAGTTCACCTCTGTAAGTACCTGCACGACACTGCCTCGATGACTGAGAGGGCCCAGGCACCTGCACGACACTGCCTCGATGACTGAGCGGGCTGTAAGCACCTGCACGACACCGCCTCGATGACTGAGCGGGCCTGTAAGCACCTGCACGACACTGCCTCGATGACTGAGCGGGCCTGTGGGTACCTGCACGACACTGCCTCGATGACTGAGCGGGCCCGGGGCACCTGCACGACACTGCCTCGATGACTGAGCGGGCCTGTAAGTACCAGCACGACACTGCCTTATGCACTAAACTGCTCTGTAGGTATGGACACGACTTTGTCTTATTTCTCAGCTGCTTCGGTGAAACTTTTGCTGCTTCCTTAGTCATTCCGTGGTGGAGTGGTTAGCGTGTATAGCTACAAATTCACGGGGACGGGTTCGAATCCCGGCCCGGGTAGTTGGCGTGCAACTCAACCACATGTTCATCATCTCTTTCCAGCTGGTCGATAAACGGATAGCTGGGGAAACCTGGGGAAGCTAAACTGTGGTAACCCGGGTGTCACAAACTGTCTCTAAATAGGCTTCCTCGAGGCTCGGCGTTCAGCCTCGTCTCCGCCAGTTCTCCCCTTACCGGATGCTGTCCATACCCAAGGCCTCGTCCGCCCTCGCATGATGTATGCACCTCATATAAGGGGGGGCTCCGCTCACACAACCCTCTTGGACAAAGTACAGTGAAAGGCTCTTCGTCTCATCAACTCCCCTCTTACTGACAGTCTTCTATCTCTTAAATTCTGACTGACGCAGAGTTGCCTCTCTTTCTCTCTCTTACCGATATTTTTCTGCTAGCTGCTCTTCAGAACTTGCCAACTGCATGCCTCCTCCTCGTGGTGCGTCCCCGTTGCATACGCCTTTTTACTCCTTCTCATCCCTATTATGTCCCAATCCCGTGTCCCGGCCTCCCAGTGTGTCTTTTCAAGCAGTATTTTTCTTAGTGAACGAACCGTTGCCAGAGTCACGGCTGCTTCCAAAGTGTGTGTGTATCTCCACCTTTTTGAGGAGGTTTGGGCAGGCAGTGTTTGCTGGACCGGTGCAGTTGTCGAGGTTATGTAATGTTAAGTAACAGACAATGTGGGTTTTAAAAGAAAATAGCCATTACACACTTTATTGACCAAAATGCTACAAGATCAGGGAAACAGAGAATTTACAATAATTAGTATTTTTCTTGGTGATAAAAACCCTTTTGATACCTAAGATCATGAAATACTGCTGAGGAAATTACAACATTGTGGTTTACAGAATCCTGAAAAAGTCTGTTCAGGAGTTGTGTAAACGATACGAGTGAGTGCGCCGTAAACACTGGTGTGATGGTAACAACATCTGCTGAAAGCCCTCAAGGGTGCCTCAAGGTTACATTAGGCCTTCTTTTATTTAGCTTATATCTCTATGACACTGTCGATAACAAACAGGAAAATCACTCTGCATATGTTGATGGCACCAGCATCATCCGCGCTGGGTCTGACATTCCTTTGTCAAAAATATGAATAAAAAAATGAATAAATTCAGACGCGGAGCTCAAATTAGTATGCACCCGGCTACTGACAAAGGGCCTGCAATATACGTAAAGCACACCAACTGACTTTTGCATGTAATCCACAATGTAATGCTCACTTCAGTGCAGAAACATGCAGTCACGGCACACCGAGACCCAGCTCTGTTAACCACCATGGGATATGTGTTGACATGAATCAGAGTGTAGCGTAACCTCTCTAAATCCTCGGCCATGCTACACAGACTTAAGCATTGCCACCATGTGGAACTGTCTCTAAATGTACAAAAGACGTACTAACTGTTATTTGCAGGTAACAAACAATGTAATGGCCGTTCCAATATAGATATATGATGTCAAAGCACACACAGAAATGATAATTACCATGGAATATATATTGACCTAACTCAAAATGCATCAGCCACACTTCAAGTAACACCACCAAAGCCTCAGCGATACTAGACAGAGGAAAACATTTGCTGACATGTGAACAGTGTTAACACTACGCCATGGGGTGCTGTGCCCATACCCACACTGCTGGCCCGTAGTGTGGGGCACTGATAACATGGGAACAGTGTTAACACTACGCCATGGGGTGCTGTGCCCATACCCACACTGCTGGCCCGTAGTGTGGGGCATTGATAACATGGGAACAGTGTTAACACCACGCCATGGGGTGCGGATTGAACTCTCCGAACACTTATAAGATACTGGCAGCAAGTGTGACACGGAACAGCTTTACAGTCACACCCTGAACCACCATGTGTTCCCGCACCGCAGGGGAGGCTCCGCAAGGAAATAAAGGAAGGAGCCTGCAGAGCACCTCCCGACGAGGAGGAAAGTGGAAGTGGATCCAAAGACATAATGAGAGCACGGAGGAAAAGCCGCCCCGATCCTTCCCTTTTAAAGGCGTCTGTGTCCTGGAAGGTACACACACAGGCGAGGAGAGGCTTTTCCAGAGCGAGGGGAAGGAGCGACCGGAGACGCTGGCTAACCCTTGCATGAGGGATTGGGACAGCAGAAGGGTGAGCCAGAGCAGGAAAGCTTGTGCAGCGAGGCCGCGGGAGTATTGGGCAGAGCGTCAGCAGTCACGTGTTTCATATATCCCGTGTCTGCACCTCAGTAACAGGGCACTGATGAGTTCATTAGCGTGATTATATTTGTAAATATATACAGAAAGAGAGGTGGAGAGAGAGAGAGAGAGAGAGAGAGAGAGAGAGAGAGAGAGAGAGAGAGAGAGAGAGAGAGAGAGAGAGAGAGAGAGAGAGAGAGAGAGAGAGAGAGAGAGAGAGAGAGAGAGAGAGAGAGAGAGAGAGAGAGAGAGAGAGAGAGAGAGAGAGAGAGAGAGAGAGAGAGAGAGAGAGAATCAATGAGGTACAGTACAAAAACCTTACAAACACTTAATCCAGACTAACACAACACAACATTATGGTTATACAGGACAGACTGCCGCTCTGTCCAGGGTAACACCAGCACTAAAAGGTGCGGCCTTAACACAACACAACATTATGGGTCCACAGGACAGACTGCCGCTCTGTCCAGGGTAACACCAGCACTAAAAGGTGCGGCCTTAACACAACACAACATTATGGGTCCACAGGACAGACTGCCGCTGTCCAGGGTAACACCAATACTAAACGGTGCGGCCTTAACACAACACAACATTATGGGTCCACAGGACAGACTGCCGCTCTGTCCAGGGTAACACCAGCACTAAAAGGTGCGGCCTTAACACAACACTACATTATGGGTCCACAGGACAGACTGCCGCTCTGTCCAGGGTAACACCAGCACTAAAAGGCGCGGCCTTAACACAACACAACATTATGGGTCCACAGGACAGACTGCCGCTCTGTCCAGGGTAACACCAGCACTAAAGGCGTCCTTAACACAACACTACATTATGGGTCCACAGGACAGACTGCCGCTCTGTCCAGGGTAACACCAGCACTAAAAGGCGCGGCCTTAACACAACACTACATTATGGGTCCACAGGACAGACTGCCGCTCTGTCCAGGGTAACACCAGCACTAAAAGGCGCGGCCTTAACACAACACAACATTATGGGTCCACAGGACAGACTGCCGCTCTGTCCAGGGTAACACCAGCACTAAAAGGCGCGGCCTTAACACAACACTACATTATGGGTCCACAGGACAGACTGCCGCTCTGTCCAGGGTAACACCAGCACTAAAAGGCGCGGCCTTAACACAACACTACATTATGGGTCCACAGGACAGACTGCCGCTCTGTCCAGGGTAACACCAGCACTAAAAGGCGCGGCCTTAACACAACACTACATTATGGATCCACAGGACAGACTGCCGCTCTGTCCAGGGTAACACCAGCACTAAAAGGCGCGGCCTTAACACAACACAACATTATGGGTCCACAGGACAGACTGCCGCTCTGTCCAGGGTAACACCAGCACTAAAAGGCGCGGCCTTAACACAACACTACATTATGGGTCCACAGGACAGACTGCCGCTCTGTCCAGGGTAACATCAGCACTAAAAGAACATAAGAACATAAGAACATAAGAACGCAGGAGTCTACAAGAGGCCGGTAGGCCTGTACTAGGCAGCTCCTTTAACACAACAATATGGGTTCACAGGACAGACTGCCGCTCTGTCCAGGGTAACACCAGCACTAAAGGGTGCTGCCTTAACACAACACAACAGTTTGCGTGAACACAGCAGACGAGGCTTCGTGCCGGCTACGCAACACCATGCAGCAACATGTGTTAAGACTGCAAAAGTCTACAGCCTCGTGATCCAGGCTACGCCAACACCTATACGTTGGCGCCTGATCCAAGGCGTCCAAAGCATGTGCGTTTAAGTACGTACAGGGAGGAGGGCGTGGCCAGGCTGGAGGGCACGGCTGGCTGGTAATCGTTACTATTGGCCACGTTTCACCAATGGCACCGGTAGTCCACGTTGGGGCCTGATGATCTGCCCCAGCGTGCTATGGCGCAGGCAAGTGTTTACAATGGCGCCATCTTGTTGGCTCATGCCGCCCCTGAGCTCAACTTTGATCTCCTTTAGAGAGTCTAGAGTCCGGGTTTATGAGTGGTTTTGGGACAAAGCGTATGGGTAGTCTAGGGCCACTGGCGGTGACTGAATAATCCCAGGATGTGGCAGCGGGCGGGACGCGAACCCACGTCTTCCTTGACGCCGCGCCTGCATCGCTAACCACTCAGCCATCGGCTCGGCCTGGGGCTCAACTTGACAAACTCGCTATCCAGATGCCCATCGGAACAGCGTTCTGCAGCGGCTTGGGCAAACAAGGCAGGCGGGCCAACAAGCGTCGTATTTCACCAGTCATGTATATCACGACGGACGATAACTGTCCCACCTCCTCTCTCTCACACACACACACACACACACACACACACACACAATCAGTGTTACCATGATATACGTCAAGCAATGTGTTATGATGTCCGTGACACGTGAACTGACTTTCCAACACCTATTCCAGAGGGTGATAACAATGCCTATTCAACTAAACGAACCTTGCATTCTGCAAAAATCCTTGCAAACCAAATCCAAAGCATTTTAGTTTCATTCATATCAGCGTCTTCATGCTTTCCTGGCTTCTTTTCCAAGTGTTCCTCCAGGCAGCGCACTATGAGATGAGCGCCTTCTCCAACTTTTACGCCTTCGAAGTCTCCTCCAAAGTATGCAGAGACTGTGCCTGGCGACAGCTTTCCCCGCACCTCCTTGGAATCAACACACAGCTGCCTAAAAATGGCTATCAGTGCCTTAGTGCAAAGCTGATCATCCTCCTCCTGGTGACGGTTGTTCTGTTATTGATTCCTCAGCCACCCAAGGAAAGCGTTCTTGAAGCAGAAGCCACTTGGGGTACTGATTTTCCACTCCCTGTTAACAAACCAGGTGCAGTGGCGCTTCATGTACTGTGGCATCCACGGCTCGGCCTTGAGGCAGGAAAGCAAAACCTTCCCCATTACGAACACACGCCGTTGGATGTCGGACAATCCTTTCAGCACCGCTGCCTCTGACAGGGCAAAACCGTATCGTTACGACCCGTCAGCAGTATTGCTGACATGGAATGTTTTGGGTTTGTCTTTCATGAGCTTTGGTTTTGCTATTGCGTCATGCCATGGCAGCTCCAGTACGGGCACGAGGTCCACACCGACCAGGAGGAGGGGAAACTCCTTCCCCTGCCAGGCCAGGTCGAGGGCCACGCCCACCTGCGTGCTGCTCAGGCAGGGCGGAACGAAGCTCAGCCTTTTGTCCTGCAGTGTGTGCTTTACGAGACACTTTTGCAGGAGAAGGAACAGCTTGTCCATCACAATGTTTCCATCAAGACCTGGCGCGTGGGCCAGTACCAATTTATACTTACCTTTTGATGCCACCTGTTCTTCCGGCGTCTTTTCCACCCCGACTTCGACGTCTTTCCTTGTAATAACAAGGTTGACGTCGAACTCGTCGGGGCAGTATATTTTTGACCCATCTTCTGAGCTGCCCACCAGCCTAAGGTCACTCTTGTACAGGCTTTCTTTCTCTCCAATCTTCTCGGCGATGGACTGCAGCTCCTTCATCACTGCCGCCTTCACCTCGAGGGCCTCGCCACCTGAAAAATCAACACGGATATCACTTGCCTTCTCCCACAGCTCCTGGACTCCGATGGCCTCCATGAGCTTGCACGTGACTCGCTCTGGGTCGTGGTGGTCAATAGGCGACAGGGAGTCGCGTTCCTTGCAGCCAAGCTTCTCGTAGCTCTTGAGGTAGGTGTCATAGTTGAAACTTGCCTGGTCGGCGGTGGTGCCCGCACGGCAGGGGAGTTTATGCGCCTCGTGTAGTGCCAGCAGCTGCTCGGTGCTCTTGTGGCCGAACATGGCGGCCAGGTGGCGGGGCGTCTGGTCGTACCTGTCAGGGAATAGAGACAAATGATGGGGGAGCTCACAGGTCAGCGCGATACCTCGCGCCATGACGCCACACTTGTTAACTAGGCAAGTTATTATTGACGGCAAATTTACATCAAATAAGGCAGCCCAAGAAAAAATAAAGCAACCTATCGCCACGACGGGGGCGTAGTTATATCTCCTACACATCCACAATAACTGGAGCGCTGCCATATTTCCTACACATAGTCCGTCATCTTTCCTAAACAAAACATGCATCCAGAACAATTCCTGCGCAAAAACTGAGCACCCAGCGGACCTCCGCACCACTGAAGATCCAGCCTCGTGAAAGAAAGAAAGAAGATAAGCAGGGAAAGGAAAAGAAAAGAGCAGCTCGGGGAGGCTGAGGACGCTGCTCACCTCATCCAGAAAGATTTGCCCCTACTGCCTCTCTTCTGTCCCCTCTCTAACCTGAATCCTCAACGTAGGCAAAAAAATAATACATAATATAACTTCATCAAGTGACCCGCCACTTTTCTGCTCCACGCTACGAAGGTTTGTGAACCTTTACAAGATCTCGATGGACAGACACATGAACAGACTGCACCGCCTTATCCAGTGATCCTCCCGATGGTTTCGGCTCCTCTACCGGCGCCTCCATGGCCATCACCAAAACGTCCAGTGACTAAGTAAGAACTGCTGCATCAGCTGAGAAAAACAGACCAGTATCCTGCTACTGCCACTACATGCTCCACGATGACTCGGCACCATAGCAGCCTAATACCCAGCCCCTGCACGTGTTGAAGAGGGATGGGGAAGGACGCAGCGCTGCCTCACGCCCGTGCCACTACATGCTCCACGATAACTCGGCACCATAGCAGCCTAATACCCAAACCCTGCACGTGTTGAAGAGGGATGGGGAAGGACGCAGCGCTGCCTCACGCCCGTGCTAATAGAAAGGAAGCTTCCCTCACACCTCACAGCACCATCACTCCCACAGTGCAGGGCAGTCATTTGGCTAAGACTCTTGGCATGAATCTTTTGAACTTGTAGGAGGTCTTAGACTGCCACACGGTGCACTGAGTTGAACGCATTCTTGAAATCGACATACCAATCAATAACACATCGCATAATTCTCACTCCCAGAGTACAGGCAAGTCAACAGGCTAACAGTCATTCCTAGCGAGGCAGGGAAATAAGCCTCAACTATTCTTTGTCGAAAGTTGCGTTCGTCTGAACCGAGACTGATCAGATCTCTTCCACTTCAACAGCTGGTTGCGAGTCTATATGAGGAACGAAAGGCCAAACACCTTCCCTGGCACACTGAGCAGTGTAATGCCGCCGTGAATGCTGCGCTCATAACGTTCCCCTTTATTCTTTCCAAATAGGGACGATCAGCAACCTCTTAACTTACTTTTTTCTACACTTTTTTTGTTGTTGTTGCCCTTGAGCTGCTTCCTCTCCCTTAAAAAAAAAGTAAATATATAAAGGGGCTACCCAAAAGTTGAGGTTGCCCACAGGGTAGGAGACAATCCCGAGTCGCACACAATGTTCGTCGATTGATCCTGCCATGAAGTACTCTGGATGGACAGGGGCCTGCATGGGAGCCTGTTCGGAGGGACCCCCGGGGTTACCATCAGAGGGTAGGCGAGGCGACCCCCCGCTCCCGGCGTATTGATTGATCAATTGTTCTGGCCCACCCCAAGCACTGGGAATGGAGGGCTGGACTGAGTAGAGGCCCTGGGCAGGGACATGCCACCCCTGAGAGGGTAAATTAATCGCCCGCCTACCCAAACAGTGTTGCTAATAAAATTTCTGTTCTTTGCTCCTTACTTTGGTTATGCTGTCGGCAGCCATTTTGTCTTCTCTTTATTAATTTTACTTCCTAGCAGTCCTGTTCTAAAAGTACTGTGAGAAAGGATTGGCTGACTGAAAGGTTTAATGCATTCATTCACGTACACAATTAGTATTCAGAAAGGCAATGGAGAAAGTATATGGTAAAATAACATCTTTGCCAGTGGGTCCCCTCGTTCATTCAGTGGTAGGGTGGGTAGAACTGTTAATTTGAGCACCGAGTACCGGTACAGAAACTTCCAAGGTACTGTTAAGACTGCACCATTACCAGCCTGGTACTGCAGAGTATTTTTTTTCCTAATGACGTCTGATGAAAATTCTTATTAAATTTTCCATGAAAAACTCTCTCTCTCTCTCTCTCTCTCTGTGTGTAAAGATGTGTTTGTTGGTCTCTCTCTCAAACAAAAACTCTCTCCACATATAAGAATGTGCGTTATGAATTTATCTCTCTACTAGAACTTCTCCTCTCTCTGACTATGCACATTTATATTAACTCTTTCTCAGAGTGAGAGTGTACTCTGTTGGGGCACCTCTCTCTCAGGGGCCTCTTCGTTTTTCACTCTTGGATTCCATTTTTATGAGCAGTGACCCCTGTGTGGGCTGTGTGGGGAACTTCCTCTCAACATAAAAAAGAAAATGTAGATAAGTAAGTCTGGCTGCACTCAAACTTTCCCTTTCACCAGCATTCTAGTGGCTGGAGAATAGCTAGCAAGGTCAGTGGTCCTTCTGTAATCACGAGTAACTCCTCACACCAGTGAGTCCTGCTCTGTGTTCCTGGCCACTCAGCTGTCAGGCCTAGCCCAGGGAAGTTGAAATCCTGGAGTCTTTCCCTAATTACACTCAGGACTCAAGCAGGTGAGGGGACAGGATTACAAGGGAGTCAAGGACACATGGGGTCTTTGAGCTTCTATGTAAATGTCTCAGATTCTCACACACCAGCACCAGCAGTGGACATCTCTCACTGAGTTGTGTTGTGTCTCTCTGCCCTCTCTCTCTCTCTTTCTGCCTCAGACCCTCATCTCTCTCTCTCTCTCTCTCTCTATTAGTGGATGTCTCTCACTGAGTTGTGTCTCTGGCCCTCTCTCTCTCTCTGTCTCAGACCTCTCACTCTCTCTCTCTAGCACCAGCAAGTGGATGTCAGGACACAGGGGTGTGTGTGTTCTCACTTGGCTGTCCTCACTCCCAGCACGGCTGTTATACCACTTCCTGGAATGTATAGAGGGGTGTACACAAGTCATGACTACCAAACTCCCTTATACAAAGTTTATATATGCTGAAAATCTGTTCACTATAGCAACATATATATATATGTGCCATATACAACATGGGTTATACTGGAGTGTGGTTACAGAACTATACTATATATATATATATATATACAGACTATATATAGACTATGGCTCAACAAAGATGCCGTGGCTAGTGTATGCTAATTTCAAGTGAAGACTTAGTCTGCCACTTCATTCAGTGCCACAGATTAACACTATCACTCAGTGATATCCTCTCCAGGCATTAACTAAAAGACAGACTCCACGAGATTTTACCTGTGAGAGAAGAGAAGTGTGACAGGTGTGCGATTTACCTATTATTGGTACTGGTATACCGAGGGCCTGAGTCTGGAAGCTCACCGGTACCTGTACCATATCTCTTGTCAGCTTTTCCGGTGCTTATTTTATGGTACACTGCCGCTTTAACACTGTCTGGGACGAGCCGTGAGGTCTTAGTCCATTCCATGTATCCACTCCTGTATGGAAAATCTTGGAACTGTCTTTGAAGGATTTGCACCAACAAGTCGACCTTTATAATTTCTTACTCTGACCATTTAGCTTGCCGTGGGAGGCCTCCCTTCCATCGTCGATGTGTCAGTGTGTGTGTGCAAATGTTTTACCTAGAATTGTAGTTTAACCCAGGAAGCCTGAGCTTTACGCTGGTATGGTGCAGCCTCCATGTATTTGTCCCAGGTTTTTAACCAGACAGTTGTGCTTTCCTGCTTTACTGTCATCATCCTGGAGTCTGTTCGCAAACCTATCGTTTCTGCTTTGTGCAGCTATATTTTTTGTCTCTGCCGAGCCTGAAGCATCTTCCTTCTTCCCCAATTTTTTACTGTGTCCTCGCGAACATGTCGTTTCTCAGTTTCTTCCTTCTCTTTTGTAACTCATTAGGGTCTACTTCTTCCATTTTATTCAATAATCTATAAATTTGTATTAGGTCTCCTGTGTCTTCTTTGTTCCAGTGTGTAGTGTAGTGTGTGTGTTTGTTAAGCTTTGCTTCAAATTAGGGTAACAAACCCCTCTGTTCTGGATGACCAGTTGTTCCGTTAACCATCCTTTGTAGATTTCTTTCTAGGATTTACGTGTGTATCTTCTTATGGGGAGAACACACAGTTTCATAAATTTAATTTGACGTTCTGATGATCTATAGTGGTTATTATCTTTTCATTTATCCCTTATCCATGTAGTGGAATGCTAGGAAATTCCTATGTCTTACCATTCTATACGTATCACCGAATAACTGTTACATGACTCTCTGACTGTTGTTGATTATCTTGTACTTATCACTCCCAGATGACTGTGTCTCTTCTTGAACATATAATATAATCCATCTCCCATTCTATAGCTGATTCATTTTGGTCTCTCCCTTCCTCTTGGTGCCGACATTACTCGCATTAGTGATATTTCTTCTAAATTGAACTCCATCTCCATTTCTTCTCAGTCGCAAGCTTATTTAGTCCTCCACAAAATTTTGGTGCCTGTTTCATTGATGTAATCCGGGGGTAAAGGCGACATCACGTCGGGCTGTTTTTTTCCTCAAAAGGTGAATATAATCTCATTCAAAGTTTTAGAGGTAAATGTACTGGCACTTTCGGCTCTTGAACATGATCACGCCAGTGTGCTTGTATTCATTTTTAATTGTGGGATATTTCTTCGATATAAAATCTTTTTTCTACGTCGATTTAGAAAAATAAATCAATTTTAAGGCTACATTTTTCATACACCAATTTGGAAATTGGACAGATAATAAGAGTATCCATTATGTATCTGGATTTTAAAATCTATTTTGTTCACCTAAACTACGCATAGACGTTTCATGTATGTAACCAATGTGCTGATTTTAAAAGGAAATTATAATCAATACATGTCGAGGAGTCTTACACTGAGGATATGTGATCCTCTTGCTTTCAGTGCCTCCGCTTGGTGGGCAGCGTTGAAAGTGACTAGCGTGGGCACGAGGGTTAAGCGGAAAACAACTCCTCATTATTCTCATGCTGCTGCCGTTGTCAAAATTAATAACAACGTATATGATAATTTTTTTCTTGTTTGCACTTATTACTAGTACACGTAATTCTTTTGATAAAATGCAAATGAATGATTGGTCAGTATACCTTGCACAAAACAGAAAATCCTGAAAATGAAAAACAAACAAACATGTTAAATAGTACACCTAGACTAAATTTATACCAGATTTGTTGATGTCACCCCTTTACCTGCGGAGTTCGCCTCATATGTCTCAGTAATTGTCTACACTGCGCTGAAATCAGGACGGTGCTGACACCTGCAAGGCGGACGGAAACTAGGAAAATTATTGGTGTAATACCCGATCCGTTGATGTACAAAGCTCCTAGCTACCTCTTTAATTCTCAATGATCAATTCTCGCAACCTTTATCACTGTTCATCATCTAGACTCTTAATTAAGTAACTATTCCATCCAGTTCTACATTCTGTCCCTTTCAAAAGTCCCTTGCCGTCTATTTTTCCAGCTTCCATAAAGTCAGTGCTCACAAGTAACTATCATGTATCTTGAGGTTGGTTTTACGTGTTTAAATAACGCTTGGCCCAAATCAGTAAATGGCTCTGGGACAGGCCGTGAGGTCTTGAAGGTTATTGGATTTCTTATCTCTAAATCTTGGTACCTGTCACATTGAAGAGGATTTGCACCGACGTCGAGCAGCATCGCGACGCAGGAAGCCTTGCCGTGGGAGGCGGCCTCGTGGAGAGCGGTGGTGTCGCAAATGTTGTCGAGAATCTCATCAACCGGGAAGCGGCCCACCTGCACCACCAGGTACGCGAGCTGCAGGAGGCCTTTCCTGACAGACAGCTTCAGGACGCTGCATCCGACATCAAGCTGGAGCCGTTCATGGCCCTCGTGGCTTTCGTACAGCTCCTTCTGCAGGTGCTGAGCCTGAAGCACCTCCTTCTTCCCGCGCTCCGACTTCTCGCGAATATTCAAATCCTCCAGCAACGACTTTTCCTTTTTGTACTGATACTGTAGGGTGAGAGATCGACCGGTTAGTGACTGTACGTGTGTGTGTGTGTGTGTGTGTGTGTGTGTGTGTGTGTGTGTGTGTGTGTGTGCCGTGCTTCCAGGTACAGGGTAACAACTCTGTTTTAGGGTAATTTCAGTTTATTTGATTTTAAAAAAATCATGTTTTAGAGTAATGGGACTTGGTGTGTATATTGATAATGATGGGACAAATAAATGTAGAAATAAAAGTGACGTTCTGATGATCCCCAGCAGTGAGGTACAGTCCATTTACCGGCAAAGGCGCGAAGCTAGGAAATTCCAGGTGTCCGACAACGCCACCCCACGATGAATACCTCGCAATAACTGGTAGAAAATATTGAAATAACTACATGACTGTCATGGGGCATTATGACTGTGTTCATCAGTAACATATGTAAAGATAATCCAAATCGGGAAAGAAAGAATGACTGATACAGGGCTTCCCAAACTTTGAAGTGCCATTACTCGCAAGTGTGATTTTCTAAATAAGATATTCGTAAAGAATCCTAAATAAAACATATTTACGTGGAACTTGGTGTGTTCATTGATACTAAGGGGACACATAAACGTCGAGGCTGTTTTTTTCACAAAGGTGAATATAATGTCATATTGGGAGGAGGTAAATGTGCAAAACTGGCATATCGGCGTGACGTCCTGACACGCCATGTCTTGCACCCAGGACAGTTCATGACGTGTGGGGAATTTTTCGAAAAAAAAACAATCTCTACGTCGATTTAGATAACATGTCGGCTACATATTCACATGCATCAACACGTTTCTTAATGACAGATAAAAAGGCCGGTAGAGCATTTTAAATATATTTATCTGCATGACGTCATGTATGTAAAACATTTATATGCCTATACAATAATGGAAATCATATTCCAAACATGTCCTGGAAATCTTACCTCTTAAATGTGAATACTCTTGTTTTTTTTGTTTTTTTTCGTCCTCAGTTAAGTGGTGGGCACGTGCCTTTCATAAAATATTATTATTTTTTTTAAACGGAATTAATAATAATAATGATAATTATTATAAATTATTATCATTATTATTATTACCATTATTATTAAAATGCATAAAATGAATGATTAGTTGCTTGTTCGCGTTAACACAAAAAAATAAAGAAAAAGAAAAACAAACAAACGTGAAATACTCCCCCAGAAGAAGAATTTATACCACAGTTTATTCACGCTCTGCGAGTTTCGCCTCGCTGACTTGTCTAGTACGCGAATCGGACGGGTACTGGACAAGGCGGAGGGAGAGGCTAAGAGAGCTGCGGCTGGCCGCCGTTGATGTACAAAGCCTAGCTACCTCTTAATAAATGATCCAGTTCTGGGCCTGGATGATTTACATGATTAAGACATTGAATTCAGAATGTGGAGATCACGTTGATCTTCTGTACCCAAAAGTCCCTTGCCAAATGCTGCACTTGATACATATGATCAGTGCTCACAAAACTATCCTGTTACAAAGAAATGATTACTTATTTACGCCACTTTGCCCATATCACCTACTACAGCTGAACAACGTTTTTTTACACTTATACATACAAAATCATACAGACGGTCAGCTCTGGGTGAGGAGAGATTGGCTAGGCTTGCAAAGCTTTGCATCACCGTGAACTGACCATCGGTGATCTGAGTGAAAATTTTGTTACGGCTGTCATTGATATATTTTCAAAAAAGAAAAAAAAAGAAACTTTATCCTGTAATTTGTACATCACAACACACACACACACACACACACACACACACACACACACACACACACACACACATAGGAGGAGTAGGTAGGAAGACACCTACCGAACGGGCGTGAGCTACTCCCGGTGGGGATATATGGGAAGCGAGGAAGTGCTGAAGCCCTTCAAAGACCCTTCCCATGTCCTCACTAACCGCTTCCCTTTTGTCTCATCAACACCAGAGAGCAGTTCAGCATGCTCTCAAAAGACAGTTCCTCTCTCTTTCTACACCACACTACATTCACACAACACACACACCTTTTCCCAAAATTCAAAACTCAAAATGGCTAACGAAAACACCGCCTCGGAGTCCCCGCCTGGTGGGTGTACCATAAATTCCCCCAGGGAGGACTCCCCTTCTGGCTGCCGACTTGAGAGGTGTCCTTATAACTCCTCGAATCTCCTCTTTATCAATTTCTGCAACATTCGCGGTCTTCGTTCTAATTTTCATTCTGTGGAACACTATCTCTCCTACTCTAAACCTCACCGAAACCCAGGTTTCTGAGGCTACTGACAACAACCTTACTCTGTTCCCTCCTACTCTCTCTATCCTAAATTTCAATTTAAAGCTGAATGTTGCGCCTACGTGCGCAACGACATCACTTGCTCTCGTGCCCACGACCTTGACTTTTCTGAATTTTCCACCATCTGGCTAAGACTTCATTGTCATTCTATTACTAAATACATCTGTGCTGTTTATCTCTCGCCTAACTCTACTAACTATGTAAAATTCTTTGACTATTTGAACTCTAAAGTGGAGCACATCTTGACTCACTCTCCCTTTGCTGAAATCTCCATCTTGGGAGATTTCAATGTTCACCACCAGCTTTGGCTTTCATCCTCTTTCACTGACCAGTCTGGTGAACAAGCCTACAACTTTGCTCTCCTCAACGACCTAGAGCAGTTGGTTCAGCACCCTACTCGTATTCCCGACCGTCTTGGAGACAGGTCCAACATTCTAGACCTCTTCCTTATCTCTAATCCTTCTGCTTACTCTGTCAAACTGTTCTCTCCGTTGGGCTCCTCCGATCATAACCTTATATCTGTATCCTGTCCTATCGCTCATGTACATCCTCTGGACCCATCGAAGAGGCGATGCTTCTGGCATTTTGCTTCAGCTCGGTAGGACGACCTGAGGATGTACTTTTCCGATTTCCCGTGGAATGATTACTGCTTCCAGGAGAGAGACCGCTCAGCGCATCACAGAGGTGATTGTCTCTGGAATGAAGGCATACATTCCACGTACTTTCTCTACTCCTCATGCTAAAAAGCCTTGGTTTAATCACGCTTGTTCTCGTGCTATTAAAGATAGAGAGGCAGCTCACAAAGGTTTCCAGAGCCTTCGAACTCCCGCTAACTTTGATCTTTACATTTTAGCCCGGAATCGTGCCAGATCTATTCTCCGACTTACCAAAACTTCTTTCATTAATAGAAAATGTCAACACCTTGCTTCTTCTAATTCTTCCCGTGACTTCTGGCATCTAACCAAAAATATCTCCTCCAATTTCACTTCTTCCTCTTTCCCTCCTCTCCTTAACCCTGACGGCAGCATTGCCGTCTCATCTGTCTCTAAAGCTGAACTCTTCGCTCAAACTTTCTGTAAGAACTCCACCCTGGACGATTCTGGGCATATTGCCCCTACTCATCCCCCGCTGACTTCTTTATGCCTGTTATTAAGATTCTTCCAAATGATATTTTCTATGCCCTCTCTGGCCTCAACTCTCAGAAGGCTTATGGACCTGATGGAGTGCCTCCTATTGTCCTTAAGAACTGAGCTTCTGTGCTGACACCCTGCCTGGTCAAACTCTTTCGTCTCTGCCTAACAACATCTACCTTTCCTTCCTGCTGGAAGTATGCCTTTGTACAGCCTGTGTCTAAGAAGGGTGACCGCTCCAATCCCTCAAACTACCGCCCAATAGCTTTACTTTCATGTCTATCTAAAGCTTTTGAATCAATCCTTAACCGGAAGATTCAAAGGCACCTTTCCACTTCTAATCTTTTATCTGATCGCCAGTGTGGATTCCACAAGGGGCGATCTACTGGCGATCTTCTTGCTCTCTTAAGTGACTCTTGGTCATCCTCTCTTAGCAGTTTCGGTGAAACTTTCTCTGTTGCGCTAGACATATCGAAAGCCTTCGATAGAGTCTGGCACCAGTCTTTGCTTTCTAAACTGCCCTCTTTCGGATTTCATCCCTCTCTCTGTTCCTTTATCTCCAGTTTCCTTTCCGGCCGTTCTATCTCTGCGGTGGTAGAAGGTCACTGCTCTTCCCCTAAACCTATCAACAGTGGCGTTCCACAGGGGTCTGTCCTATCACCCACTCTCTTCCTGTTATTCATCAATGATCTTCTTTCCATAACAAACTGTCCTGTCCACTCGTACGCCGACGACTCCACTCTGCATTATTCAATTTCTTTCAATAGAAGACCATCATAACAGGAAGTACACGACTCCAGACTGGAGGCTGCAGAACGCTTAACCTCAGACCTTGCTATCATTTCCGATTGGGGCAGAAGGAACCTTGTGTCCTTCAATGCCTCAAAAACTTAATTTCTCCACCTATCAACTCGACGCAATCTTCCAAACACCTATCCCCTATTCTTCGACAACACTCAGCTGTCACCTTCTTCAACACTAAACATCCTCGGTCTATCCTTAATTCAAAATCTCAACTGGAAACTTCACATCTCCTCTCTCGCTAAATCAGCTTCCTCGAGGTTGGGCGTTCTGTATCGTCTCCGCCAGTTCTTCTCCCCCGCGCAGTTGATATCCATATACAGGGGCCTTGTCCGCCCTCGTATGGAGTATGCATCTCACGTGTGGGGAGGCTCCACCCACACAGCTCTTCTGGACAGAGTGGAGTCTAAAGCCCCAAATACACTGCCGAATTTTGGCCACGAACTTGACGCCGAATCAGTTCGTGAAAAAATTCGGCGACCGGTTCGCCGACATGACCAAGATTCTTACAGTTCGTGACCATTCGGCGACATGTCGGCGACATGTCGGCGAATGCTCAAGACAATTCGGGGACAGTTCGGAGACATGTCGCCGACTATTCGGCGTCAATGGCGCCGAGCTCAAAATCTGAAATTTTAACGTTTTTTTTTGTCGGGGAATAACCGGCGACGTCTCCGAATTGTCTTCGCATGTCCCCGAAGTGTCGGCGACATGTCGGGGACAATTCTCCGACAGTGCCAGGATTTCTGACAGCTGATCATCTGATGCCCATGTGGCATATAAAAGCACGGGAATCCGCGCCTACCTCATGGACTACTACAACACCCGGGGAGCAGTGGCCTGGCAGGACAGAATTGTGGGCGAGTAAATACCATGTGTGGTAATATGTGTGGTAATATGTATGATAGTATGTGTAATAAAATGTATAAATGTGACTTGTTTTTGTTCTGCTCTCCTACAAATATTTTAGAATGAATGAATGTTTACGTAATATCAGTAAACAAACCAGTAACTGAAAGAAGAAATAAATCTAAATAACTAAAAATAAAAAAAAGTTAAATAATGGCAAAATAATGATATTAAGAAATAAATAAAGTAATAAATAGTAAATTAATTATAAAATAAATGAAAATGTTAGTTCCGTACCTATTTTATATATTCATGATTCTTCTTGTTTTTCATATTTTCTTGTTTACTATTTATTATTATAGTATTATTTTATTCCGTATATATATATATATATATATATATATATATATATATATATATATATATATATATATATATATATATATATATATATATATATATATATATATATATATATATATATATATATATTGATAGATAGATAGATAGATAGATAGATAGATACAGATATAAATAGATAGATAGATAGATAGATAGATAGATAAAGATAATACATAAATAGATTGATAGATAGATAGACAGACCCCCGTCTACACCTCCCACCGCGACCTTTTTGCCGTGTCGTGATTAATTCGCCGAATATTCGGACACATGTCCCCCAATAGTCTTGGCCATTCGGCGACATGTCGGAGACATGTCCCCAAATAGTCGGCGACATGTCGGCGACAAATTTGCCAATAAAATTTAAATTTCAACGGTCAAAATTCGGCGACAATTCGCCGAACACCGCGAATCGGACGCCGAACTGTCTGCGACAGGTCGGCGACATTTCGGCGACAATTCGGCGTCCATTTTGCATTCGTGCACATTCTGCGAACGGCCGCGAATTTTTCATTCAACATGAAACTTTCGTGGCGGTCGTGACCAACTGTCAAAAGTCGCGCGGTGGACGCAGACATGTCCCCGAACGGCCAAGAACAGGCAAGTAAGATGCCGAACTTGTTCGCGACACAGGATGACTTGCATATTCGCGCACATTCGTGAGCCAAAATTCGGCAGTGTATTTGGGGCTTAAGGCTCTTCGTCTCATCAGCTCTCCTCCTTCAACTGATAGTCTTTTACCTCTTAAATTCCGCCGAAATGTTGCCTCTCTTTCTATATTCTATCGATATTTCCACGCTGACTGCTCTTCTGAACTTGCTAACTGCATGCCTCCCCCCCTCCCGCGGCCCCGCTGCACACGACTTTCTACTCATGCTCATCCCTATACTGTCCAAACCTCTTATGCAAGAATTTACCAGCATCTTCACTCTTTCATCCCTCACGCTGGTAAACTCTGGAACAATCTTCCTTCATCTGTATTTCCTCCTGCCTACGACTTGAACTCTTTCAAAAGGAGGGTATCAGGGCACCTCTCCTCCCGAAATTGACCTTTCTTTCGGCCACCTCTTTTGATTCTTTTTTGGGAGCAGCGATTAGCGGGCTTTTTTTTATTGTTTTCTTTATTTTGTGCCCTTGAGCTGTCTCCTTTGTTGTAAACACACACACACACACACACACACACACACACACACACACACACACACACACACACACACACACACACACACACACCTCTCTCTCTCTCTCTCTCTCTCTCTCTCTCTCTCTCTCTCTCTCTCTCTCTCTCTCTCTCTCTCTCTCTCTCTCTCTCTCTCTCTTGAAATTAATGAAGTTCATGAATTTAAATTTTTGGGAATTCTCATCGATAGTAAATTAAAATGGAAAGAACATCTCGATCTTATAAGATCGAAGGTATCGGTTCTAACAGGCATAGTATATAGAATAATAGACTGTTTAAACGCAAATTGTATTCGGCAAATTTATTTAACATAAATATATCCACACTTTCTGTATTGCTGTGCTGTATGGGGAGGAGCATATAAGACTTACACTGACAGCCTCTTTACCAATAAAAAAAAAAACTGCTACGAATAATGTCTTTTAAAAAACTCTATGAACACACCAATCATATTTTCAGAGATTTAAAACTTCTTAAAGTTCCAGACATAATATATTTACAGAGCTGCTTGTTTGTATACAAATCTTTAAATTCCTGTGATATTGAGCCTGGCTACACTGTAATCACCAACACCACCACTAGAAGACAATGTATTTTACGTGTACCGTTATGTAGAACAACTCACGCCCAGCAAAGTGTCTTGTCAAGAGGAGCCAACATTTGGAATAATTTATCAGAAGAGTTTTTAAATTGTAATAATATAAATGTATTTAAATGTAAACTTACAAAAGCATTGTTTGATAAGTATCAATAATTTTCAGAATATTTCGAAATGTTATATTTTTTTCTATTTTTTTGTGTGAATTACTTAGATTTTTTTTTTGTCCTAACAGTATGAGAAAACTATACTGTGTCCAGTGTAAATAATAGTATATGTAGTGAATAGGTATGCCTATGTATACTTGTATGTGTTTTAACTATAATTTGGGTTGTATTCAATCATGAAATTCTATACATTTTCGGGTGGCCAAACATAGTCCCTTGCTATGTTTATTATATGTAATTAATTTTCAGGTCCTATTTAAAGCTTCGGCTTACATGGACCGAGCCTATCAACAATGTTTATATTATATGCAATTTCTCAAACCTTATGGCCAATAAAGATATCAATATCAATATCTCTCTCTCTCTCTCTCTCTCTCTCTCTCTCTCTCTCTCTCTCTCTCTCTCTCTCTCTCTCTCTCTCTCTCTCTCTCTCTCTCTCTCTCTCTCTCTCTCTATTTATCTATCTATCTATCTATATAACTATCTCTATCTATCTATCTATCTATCTGTCTATCTGTCTATCTGTACAGAGGTTGGCGCGGTACAGAAAAATCAGTAGTTCGGTACTTTTTCCGGAGTAGTGCGGTTGCGGTAGAGCGGTTCCACTTTTGTCTTTCTCAGTGCGGTACGCGGTGTGCGGTACTGCGGTAGCGGTAGTCATTTTTTTTTGTCAATACTGCAACTCTCCGAGGGAGGAGGGAGGGGACAGGGAAGGGGGAAGAGGAGAGATCAGCGTCATGTGAGAGGAGGAAGTGGGGGGTGGGAAGGAAGGAAGGAAGGAAGGAAGGAAGGGTGGTGCGACCTTGAATAACAGCTGCAGTAGCCAGGGAGGAAAGGTAGGGAGGATTTGGGGGAGTGAAGGGGAAGGGGAGGAAGGGAGGAAGGGGAGGAATTCTCCGGCGTTTGAGCGAAAACGAAAAATTACTGATATTGGAAAATCATGAGGGAACAGTGTGATTCAAACTGTCAAGCATATTAAGACAAAACACATCAACTGGTAATAGCGAGACATCGACCGTGGGAAAGCTCTAAGCACTGGCACCTCAGGCCTCAGCGAAGCAACCACGTGGAAGTTTGAATCGATAAGATAATAATAATAATAATAATAATAATAATAATAATAATAATAATAATAATAATAATAATAATAATAATAATAATAATAATAATAATAATAATAATAATAATAATAATAATAATAATAATAATAATAATAATAATAATAATAATAATAATAATAATAATAATAATAATAATAATAATAATAATAATAATAATAAATTATTATTATAATCAAACAATATTGATCTTGGCTACATTGAAAAGACACACAGAGAGAGAGAGAGAGAAGTTACAATGAAGTTAAGAAAAACAGATATAGTATGTTATGCATCAAAGAAAACTTTGTACGGGACATGAGCGGCGATCATGTTAGTGCTTGTACAGTCATCGTCAGGGGCAGTCATGGCGCGCCGCCTTGGGTTGAGTGACGAACAGATTTACTCGAGTTGTTCGCGTTTGGTATTGAGGATATGTATCAACTTATCAGACATGTCTGATGATGATTCAGTAACCAATAAAAACTATGTAAAATCGAGTGAGAGTACCGTCATTTAATATGCACCAACGAGAGGTAATACCAAAATATATAAGATGGGTTTAAAAAAAAAAACTTTGCTAAACCACTTTTTCCATGTTTTTCCATTATCTTACAATTGCTTAGGAATTATTAAGCTCATAAAAAAATGAAAAAATCGGCCGGCGCCACGGACGGGTCCGGGGTTGAAGTAGCCGGCACAGCGCGGGAGAAGACTCGCAGTATAGTAGTTTAGGCTGTATATTTAGTATTTTATTTTGAACAATAACTGAAAAGTCAGAATGATTGAGTCACTGATTCTGATGACTGCTACCAATAGTCTGATTGAGTCCGATTCACTGTAAAAAAAAAAAAAAATCTGTGAGCATGCCGCGCTGCAAAAGTCGTCTTAGACAGTTTTCAAAGTACGACAAAAAAGTACCGCAGGATTTTTTAGTGCGGTCCGCGGTAGTGCGGTATTTTCAGAAATTTTGCGGTAGTGCGGTACTTTTTTGTGATGCGGTACTAACGCACTAAGTACCGCATTTGCCCACTTCTGTATATATATATATATATATATATATATATATATATATATATATATATATATATATATATATATATATATATATATATATATATATATATATATATATATATATATATATATATATATATATATATATATATATATATATATATATATATATATATATATATATATATATATATACAAGGGGTTATGTGGTCCAAGACAGATAATGTGGTTCACATATTGACATTTGTTGGGGAAGCTTTCCTTGCCAAATTTTTGTTTTTATTATTCCCAAGGTGTCTTCTGATAATCGCTGTTACGAATGTAATGTGAGTTGTTTCATTCTAGAAATTTTTTTTATTTTTTTGTTTCAGATGATTTCAGTGATATTTGAGAACTAATTGCTAAGACCTGCAGCTGCCTCAGTTGTCAACCGAGAATATCGAGGTTTCTACACCATATCAAGGTGAGTCATATCACAGTCAGCAGTGTGAGAATGTAAATGCTTAAGTAGGCAAGTTACTAATTATTGTTTCTGTTGGGGCTATGTGGACCACTACCTGGGGCTATGTGGACCACTACCTGGGGTTATGTGGACCAATCATTTTGGGCCATGCAAACCGCTTATCTGGACGCATTCCTTCTTTTTGCAGATGGTGCGTTCATACTAGAGGAAGAGGCCGGATGCTGCTCCCAATTACAGTGAAGAAGACATGGCGAGGGCGATCGTGGCTGTCAATGAGGGAGCCACTTTTGTGCAAGTAGCGAAAACCTACGAGGTCCCCAAGACCACTCTTATCCGTCTCTATAAGGGCAAAATACGGTCCCCTTACAAGTTTGGTCACAAATGTGCTTTGCTACGAAACGAGGAATTTGCAATTGCGCAAAACCTGGCTGCGCTGGGAGATTTTGGCATGGCGTTTGATGGCGAAAAACTTAGGGATTTCGTCAATGAATACCTGGATAGCAAGGCGCGGCAGGTTGATGTCTTCAAGGACAACCGACCAGGTGTTGATTGGTTATCTGGATTCTTGAAGAGGAATAAGAACATACTGACCACCAGGATATGCCAAAACGTTAGTCGTAAGCGGGCAGCAGTTTCGGAGGCCACGGTATCTGATTACTTCAACAATCTGCAAAGAAGCCTGGAAGGAGTTGCACCTGCAAGCATAATCAACTATGATGAAACAAATGAATGACCGACGACCCTAAAGGAAAACTGCAGATTTTCAGACGTGATTGCTAAACATGCAGAACATGGATTATGAATGTTACCGAAGTTCTACATCCATCATGTTTGCTGTTACTTCTGCAAGTGGCTCTAGTCCTGAGCCCTTATATGTTGACCCAATATTAAGCCGAAGCGCTTTCAGCAGTCTTGGATTTGAAGGAGGATTATAGACGCTGTATATAACAGAAGTAAATCAGGATAGTTCGATGCAGAGATACTTCATTGATTGGTTCCACAAAGAATTTGGCACTCAATATTCAGACAATGCCACATGACTTGACCAAAAGTCCTCATTGGTGACAACCTGCATCCCATATGAACCACAAATTGGTACCACTGTGCTTGCAGCAGCATAACATCGAATGGTTTTCCTGCACTCTATTTGCAACACACACAACCTTCTGCAGCCATTAGATGTTGCTGTTTTGGGCCCCTCAAGAGGCACTGGAGAAATGTGCTGACTGTTTGGAAGTTAGATGCAGGAAAAGACACAAACAACCCCCTGCCAAAATGGATCTTTCCACAGCTGCCTACTGCAATAATGGACAGAATGGGTACCCCCTGGGAGCCTTTAGCAAAGGCAGGTTTCAAGGCATGCGGAATTCATCCTACTCAATCAGAACACGTGCTTACAAGATAAGGAGAGGAACCAACCAGCCAACACCAAGAAGATCGTCCGGACTTTGTCAGCCCAACTCTGCTCAGAGTACCTTCAGAGAAGCGGGGAGAGCACCTACAAGAAACACGAGTCGAGGTCGTGGTCGTGGTCGACTTAATATTGGAACCAGGACAGTCAATCACTTTACGAGACTTGGTAAGAAGCTGGTACTTCGAGTTCAGATTGCAACTGAAGGATCCGCCCGCAGCAAGGAAGAGCAAAACAATCAACTGGACTTCTTATCAGACGACTTACTGGAGACAGATGCGCTGAAGAGGAAAGATTTGACAATGTGGAAGAAGAAGCTGATTGATGAAATGGAGGAAGAGATGGATGAAATGGTTGGTGAAATGGAGGAAGAAATGGATGAAGTGGTGGTTGCCAGATTATGTTGTCCTGGTGAAATTCTTGGGAGATGGAACAAAGAAACAGCAATGATGCACTATGTTGGAAAAGTAGTTGAGAAACGGATGATGGCTGCAACAGGATGTCCCTTACTATAGGAAATCAGATGTCCCTGTCGCTTGAAGGATACGGAAGTATGAGGACATGTTTGCTTTCAAGAAACCTGATAGAGCAGACATTTTCCAACAGAACTGCAAAAAAGACATAGTAAATAAAACTGCAGCTAAAGGATACTACAAAGAGCTAATATTGGTTCAGCAAATCTAGCTTTGCAGGTCTTTTTGAATTATGAGTAGGTACCTAGGTAAAAAGTTGAGTCAGATACCTATGACTACTATCCACTGAGGTCGGAGTCAAAATATTTTTGCTAAATCACCTTATCTAACCTAACCTTTTTGTTTTTTCTTTATATTATGTTATTTGCTAAATGAGTAGCCTATATTATGTGAACAAACCTGTTTAAAGATGTTTATCCTTAGGTAGGAGGCAAACATTAAAGGTGGTCCACATAGCCCCATTGACATTGGCATAGGAAAATGTTTTTTCTTATCTTATATTTTGATAAAGGATTTAATATCAAAACTTGTGATATATGTACATGTAGCTAGATGTTTCATCTATATTTTGCCATGCAGTAAAACTTATTAATGTTCAATGATTTTCTCTACTAACACTTAGCAACCCAAAAAAGCCAATAAATCTGGACCACATGGCCCATCTTATATATATATATATATATATATATATATAGATATATATATATATATATATATATATATATATATATATATATATATATATATATATATATATATATATATATATATATATATATATATATATATATATATATATATATATATATATATATATATATATATATATATATATATATATATATATATATATATATATAATGTTGCAGGCTTTAGATCTCCAAGAGGACAAGGAATACGTAGGTGCTGGACAGCAACTGCTCAGGCCCTTTAGAACTGGCCGTTGCAGCTCACAGTACATGGTCAGTGCAAACCTCGAGGAAGCTGATTTGTCTGTAGCTGAGATACTTGAAACTTCCTAGTTGAGATTTTTGAGAGAAGGGAGGGTTCAATGATGTGTTTAGTGTTACAATAATAGCTTGGGTGTTACAAGAATAGTTGGATAGAGTTAGGAAGGTGTGATAAACAGCACATGAGAAACTGTGTATTTAGTGTTGAATGAGCACAGGTATCTTAACCAGATGGTGGCAAAACTCGGAAATAATCTTAGAAGGTAGCCGCTGACGAGAGCTACCACCAACCTTGATTGATCTGTTCTTTGAATGATAGAGTGCAGTGAATTATCACATGTACCTAAATCTTTGACTTGCCTTTTTACAGTCTTCACTATCATCTTTAATCGAAGGTGGAAATATCCCAACCTCCTGAAATCCTTGTTTCTTCCCCACTATTAAGGACGACAGTACGTTTAAATTAGTTTTAATCTACCAGTGAGTTCCTTCTAAAAACAGGTAGCTTAATGTTATATAATACATTACTGTGGTTCAACACTTGACAAAAAAAAAAAAAATTTTTACTTATTTACAAAAGCACTGCCAATACAAATTACATCCATTAACTGAACTCACGAGCAAAAATTTTCTCAAGAGCAAAAATTTTCTCCTCCAGCTGCTTTTCCACATTCACTTCACAAAATAGTTAATGAAGCTCCTTTAGTAACCTAACATATTTTAAAAGTTCAATATGGAGGACAGGCTGGGATTGGAAGAATTAGTAGCCCAGAGATTAGCGTACAATGTCTGCCTAATAAAGTAATACTCGGGGGTAAAGTGGGGAGCATGCGATATTGTTGAGCGTTGCATCACTGCTCATTTCCGCCTCCTTGACCTTTTGAGCCTCTCGTGGACTCGTATCCACTAGCCCGGGGACAATTGGCCCTATGCCGTCTAGATTCCCACAATTTACCTTCCCCAAGCTTCCCCAGGTACCCTTTTATCGACCAACCGGAAAGGAAGGATGATCAGGAGCAATAGCTGGGTGGGCTGTGCGTCGAAAGCACCTAATCGGACTCGAACCGGTGCCCCGAGGCGAGGAGAGCCATCACCAGGACCTCCAGTGATTCCGCGAGGAGTACAGCATCGTCAGCAAAACAAGATCGGTGACGTTGATGTTCTCAACATGTGCTCCGCAACGACTTTGATCAGCAACTATGCCTGATACCCAGTCCATGCAAGTTTTGAAAAGCGGTGGAGCCGGAACACACCCTTGCCTCACTCCTGAATTAACAGGGAAGAAGTCGGAAACGCCTCACCCACATGTCGCTGCACTCTCAGTCCCAGAGTAAAGGCCAGTCACCAGGGCAATAATCCTTCCAGGAATCCCACGGATCAGCGGAATGTCCCAAAGTGCCTTGCGACGCACTGGGTCAAAAAACCTTCTTAAGGTCGATATAGGCTGCGAGCAACCCCAGCCGAAACTTACGTCGGCGCTCTACGTCAAAGTGCAAGGAACTGGTCAATTGTTGACTTGCAGGGTGTGAGCCCGGATTGTTCAGGTCTCTGAAACTTTAACAGATGATATTGAATTCGCATCAACAGCAGATGAGCGAGCACCTTGCCCGGCACACTGTGGAGTGTAATATTACGCTAATTGTTGCAGTCAAGTCGGTCCTTTTTCTCTTTCCAGATAGGGACAACCAACTCCCTTTTCCAGTCAAGAAGAAAGGTACCGGACTGCCACACGGCAGACAGCACCGCATGCAACCCACGGATCATGGCTTCATCCCCAGCTTTCAATAAATCTGCGCTGATATTACGGTTCCCAGCTGCCTTTTCACCCTTCAACGTCCTCACAACCTTTCTCACGTCCGCAAGAGAGGATGGAGTTTCGTCTATTGGTAGATCAGCAGCTGTTATCTGCAACCCAGCCAGAGGGAGCTGTTCTCTTGGTGGCTCTGCAGTGTACAACTGCCCAAAGTACTCGGCCCAACGAGCCCGGTACCCATCCGCATCTGATACCTGGAGGGTTGCATCTTGGGAATATTTTTTGACCTGATGCGTATTCTCAGTTTTGCAACAACAAAACTGTGGTCGTTATCAAAGAGCTCACCACTCCAGAAAACTCTCATGTTCTGGAGGATCATCAAACGAGTACTGGCAAGAATGTGATCGATCTCCTTTCCCACACCGCCAGCATTGCTGTACCAAGTCCAGCGGCGAGGCTCGCGTCTCTGGAACCAGGAACAAACAATCCTCACCATTCTGGAGTTTGCAAAGTTCAGAAGAAGTGAACTATTTGCGTTTCTGGTGCCAGAGCTGTGGGGACCAACACATAACTCGATGGCATCTCTCTCTGTGCCAGTAACTACAATAAAGTCGCCCAAGACAATGAGTGTGTCGCGTGGGGAGCAATGGTCCAGTAAAGAGTCAAGCTTAGCATATAGAACATCTCTTTCTCCTCAAGTCCGCACATCTCGGTAGGGGCATACACTGCAATAAGATATATGAAGTCCAGGGTGTGCTTCAACCTCACCAGCCTCATACGCTCATCAACCGGAGTAACCACAATGACAGTCTGTTAGAAATGGCTATAGCTACTCCCCTGCAAGCAGCACCATTGTTCTGGCCTGACCAGCAGTAGGCATAACCCGCCCTACTGATATCTCCATTGCCAGGTCTCCTAGTCTCAGAGAGCCCCACTATGTCCACTCTCAGCCTACTGGCAGATAGAGTAGTCGCTGATCACCCGAGAGGGTCAGGACCTTCCAGACTCCCACACGGAGAGCCCGCCGGAGATTAACACCGAACCTGGCTCGACGAGCTCGTGTCTCGTCTGCCCGACCTGGCGGTCCCCAAGAAGGGGGTGAGTGTTCGGTATGGCGAAGCTCTCATTTCAGGTACATTAAAAGACATCTGACTCTGCAAGTTTTAGCGATTTACCGTATGTAAATAACGACAGATATTAGAAATATCACGAAATAGTAAAAAAAAAAAAATAACTGTTGAATGCATGGACGTAAGATAGGAGGAGAGCCCGAGGAGCGGAAAAAAGTGAGATCATTCTGGTCGGCCGGCGGCCATCTTGGGATTGGCAGAAAACAGGTGGCAGCCGCCGCTCCCTTACCCAGCCCTGATCTGACCATGCACCAAACCTGACCCAACCCTGGCTGCTCTCTTCCTTCCTTCATTCATTCATTCAGCATACAACGAGCCAACTGGATGGACGTGTCATCGTGTGTGAAGAAAAAAAGGAAGAAAGATCCCTGTCTCCTGCGCTACTTATGGTTGCAGAGCAAGACTTCTTTTGGGAAAGTAAGGCATGTGGAAGGAGGCAACAATAATCCCGCAGCTAGACAGCTTTCTGCCGCCTATAAGAAGTTACTGGTGCACAGTGATACGCTAGATATTGCTGGTGGTAACTGCCTCCCGCGGAATCTGTACCAATAGTAACTGTACCATGCCAGTGTAATGATGCAGCGACTCACCATTCTCTAAAGATTATAAACACTTCTCTCGTCAAAAGCGGAGTTAAATGTGAAACAACTATGGCACATGCAGATAATACAGAGGAAAATGGTTACGTGTACATTCCCAGTGCTTCACACCTATCAGAGTGCTTCAACAAAATTGTTGCCTACATTGCCGGCTTCGTCGTGCGCAGTCTTGGTAAATCTTTTCATAGCGAGGCCTGTATTGACGCTTGAACCTTGAGAGACGCCACTGCCTCCTCCATCCAAACCATTACCATTCTTAGAAGCAAAAGAAGGTCAATATATCTTACACACGACATAATAGATATATGTGTAACAGTAAAAAAACTTTTGAGACAAATTATGGCCAGCACAAAAGCTCTATATTTTACCCTGGGGAGAGTGGACTTCCATAACGTGGTAAGTGCAGCCTTACAGACTCTTATGTCAGTAAAACGTATTCTCTAGTCTTAGTGATCATATGCATGACACACAGCCCCATGTAAATCACTTGCACTTGTTAACTAAGGCAGTTGACGAAAAATATTTGCAGGTGAGTTGTCTCTACACTGGGAAGCAGATCACTGCCATGTTGCAGGACGGAGTTAGAGTAAGGAGTCGCCAATATACACAAAACTAATTCACTTTACTGGCCAGAAGCATACACACACACACACACACACACACACACACACACACACACACACACACACACACACACACACACACACACACACACACACACACACACACACACACACACACACACACACACACACACACACACACACACACACACACACACACACACACACAAACCCACACACACACACTTTCCCAATCTCCGTGTGACATTTAAATCAATTATTATAATTCTCGGATGTATACTTTACTTTTTAATGTATTTCATATCTATCTTAAATAAAGGTCGTATCGAAAAACAGGCTTTCTTGGATTCCTTATTTGTATACGGAGTTTTCAGATTCTACATGAAAACTTAATTGCATCTAATGGTTCAACACTTAAGTTTTTGATGACGTATAAATTAAGTCAAGATCACATTGAACTTTTTTTTTTTTTTTAGGAGAGAAAGTCATATGGGAAGATGCAATAATAACCCCACAGTTAGACAGTTTTCGGCTGCCTCTAAGAAGCTGCTGGTGCATAACGACATGCTAAATATTGCTGATGTTAACCGCCTCTGTACCACTACTAAATGTATCTAGCGGGTGTAATGATGTAAAGCCAGAGACGAAACAACTATAGCACCTGCAGAATCCAAGTGCTTCACACCTAGCAAAGTGTTCCAACAAAATTGTTGCCTACATTGCGGCCTCGTCATGCACAGTCTAGGAAAAGCTTTGCCTTGCCAGGCCTGTATTGACGCTCTAACCTTGAGATACGTCACTGCGTCCCCCATCAACTCCCTTTTCAATCTTAAAAGCAGAGGGAGACTAATATATCCAATCGACGACGTTATTAATATATATATATATATATATATATATATATATATATATATATATATATATATATATATATATATATATATATATATATATATATATATATATATATATATATATATATATATATATATATATATATATATGCAACAAGTGAAATGCTTTTTTTGAGAGATTATGGCCCATGGAAAAGCCCCACATTTCACACTGGGGAGAGTGCACTTCCATAACGTGGGAAGTGGAGTATTACAGACTTGCATCAGTAAAGACATATTCTCCAATCTATGTGGACTTGTGTATGACACAGAGCCCCATGTAAATCACTTACACTTATTTACTAAGGCAGTTGTCGAAAATTATTTGCATTTGCAGGTGAGGCGTCGCTATAGTGAGAAAGAGATCACTGCCGTGTTGCAAGATAGTTAGTGTAAGGAGTCGTCAAACATTTGCAGGTGAGGCGTCGCTATAGTGAGAAAGAGATCACTGCCGTGTTGCAAGATAGTTAGTGTAAGGAGTCGTCAAACATTTGCAGGTGAGGCGTCGCTATAGTGAGAAAGAGATCACTGCCGTGTTGCAAGATAGTTAGTGTAAGGCGTCGTCAAACATTTGCAGGTGAGGCGTCGCTATAGTGAGAAAGAGATCACTGCCGTGTTGCAAGATAGTTAATGTAAGGGGTCGTCAAACATTTACAGGTGAGGCGTCACTATAGTGAGAAAGAGATCACTGCCGTGTTGCAAGATAGTTAGTGTAAGGAGTAGTCAAACATTTGCAGGTGAGGTGTCACTATAGTGAGAAAGAGTTGCTAGATAGTTAGTGTAAGGAGTCGTCAAACATATACAAAACTAAATCACTTCACTGGCCTGTAGGATACACACACTCTCTCTCTCTCCATGTATTTACTCATTTATTAAGTATTATACGTTTAATATCTACATTTTACTTTTTAATGTATTAACTATTTATGTCTTCGTTTAATGTAAAAAAATATAATACAGGTGTGTACTACCCGTCCAAACTCCAGGGAAAGACCACAGCGCAGCGTGACAAGCGGGCTCTTGCCAGTCGTGGCCGAAGCGTCGGCCGGACTGTCAGGCCTCACTTACTAGTGAACTAAGTGAAGCGCGCGGAGCGAGCAGCGTCTCTTCTCCCATCCTACCTCCATAGATGAATGTGATGCTCGGCTATTTCGAATACTAGCTATGTTATTTACATTCAATAAATTATGAAAATTCCTTATGTATAGGCACTTGAAGGGCGAGATAGCCTTTTTTGTAGCACTGCAGTGGGATGAATTATTGGCATTTGTAATGCTAAAAATCGTTCGAGTATGATCTGACTTTACAGTTTGAAATGAGTTTGTCTTTCGTGTGCTTGTATAGTACAGAGTTGTCCAAACTGGGGTCCGCGTACACCTGGGGGTACGCAACATAGATCAAAGGGGTACGTGAAAAGACGATGAACACACACACACACACACACACACACACACACACACACACACACACACACACACACACACACACACACACAGCAGAAACTTCCCATGTTCTATGAAGGAAAGGAGAGAGGGAGGGACGGGTACCTAGGAAGGACGTGTAATGTACGTGTACCTAAATATATTATAATATAATATTAATATAATATAACATAATTGAGTTTAATCAACAATGGGGTACGTAACAGTAGGAGAAGGTAATAAAGGCTACAATAGGCGAAACAGTTTGGACAGCACTGGTATAGTATATTACCGCTGCAAATCGGCATGGTCCTGATTTATATAAGAGGGCTTGAGGGTTTTGTATAAACAAAAAATCAAATACATCACTGAAAATAAAAAGTTGATCTTTACGCAATCATGAACCAACAATGTGCAGGTGCCACATCTACGTTCGCCAGTGGACAGATGGAGTTAATCGACTAAAGTCTTCTCACTCGTCGCCTGGCTCCATGACAGAGAGAGAGAGAGAGAGAGAGAGAGAGAGAGAGAGAGAGAGAGAGAGAGAGAGAGAGAGAGAGAGAGAGAGAGAGAGAGAGAGAGAGAGAGAGAGAGACTGGATCTGTATTTGTCAGAGCGTATCTAAGTCGCAGCCTACGTAACAAATTTGAAGACTTAGAAGTCCTCGCAGCTACAAATCATTATCACATCATCGGAGTCACAGAATCTTGGATAGACACTTCAAATAGAGATTTCATTGCGGAATATAGATTACCGGGTTATACCATCTTTAGTCATGAAAGAGAGAACAGACAGGGTGGTGGCGTTATCTTTTATATCCACAACTCTCTCCATCCAGTATCCGTGAAAACAGATATTATAACCAATGTAGACACGGTCTTCATTGAAATCAAAAATAAATCTCGCAAAATTGTAATTTGACTTTTCTACAGACCGCCAGGGCAGACTCTTGATATTGACCACGCATTTATTGAATTATTAGTAGAAACAAGTAGCAGTTGTCACACACGTGACTCTCACACACGTGATAGTTGTCGCACACTCCATTTGAGTGAGTCAAGAGTGTTTTGCAGGGGATTGCTTCAGGGACGTAGATTATGACTCCCCCATGTGTACGGCCTTGCCTATCTTGTCTTTAGGAGTTACATCCTTTAATATTAATTTCTAGGTCTAGGATTTTAAGGGCAAAGTGGGTCTCTGACAAAGATAGGATTGTTGGTGTCTCCGCAGCAAGTCTTTCCAGGAAGGGTATTTTACATTGGTTGCTGCTTGGGTAGAGACCTTGTATGTTTGTATAAATTAGTGACAGGTTGAGTATATGGGTGTTGCTCTTCCACATGGGTGAGCTGGCTTTGGTATTTCCATATGTGGCTTCATCATTCCCATGAGGTATATTATTGAGCTCTGAGTCCCCTTATTTGTTCTTTTTCCTGGTGGAACCCCATCTACTCTCCACCCTGGCTTGCCTGTGCCTGTACTTGTTGGGGTGGCTGGGGAAGCTACAGCTACAGGCGTTCTTGGGGGTGTTTGTTGTTGAGGCTGGATTTTGGTTCTTTTTCTTCCTTTAAGGTGTGGGAACTCACAATTATTTTTGGTGCACTCTCTCTTTCTCCACGAGCCCTTGCATATTGATGGGTGCAGGTGCCTTCATTTTGTCCTCAGGTTGCACCCATGAATGCCGTATCCATCTCTAATGAAGCGGTCACAGAGAGGCGGGTGTCTGAATGCACAGCCCCGCCCACTAGCCCCAAATATACACATACCTTTTTGGTAGTACATAAGAACATAAGAACGTAGGAGTCTGCAAGAGGCCGGTAGGCCTGTACAAGGCAGCTCCTTTGAACCTAAGCTCCCGTGTATCTAACCCCACCTAATATCGCTGTCCATGAATTTATCTAATCTATTTTTGAATGTGACAATTGTATTGGCACTCACCACATGACTGCTAAGCCTATTCCACTCATCCACAACCCTGTTAGTAAACCAATTTTTGCCTATGTCTCTGTTGAATCTGAATTTATCCAGTTTAAACCCATTACTCCGTGTACTACCCGGTTCTCTTACTAACAAAACCTTATGAATATCCCCCTTATTAAAGCCCTTCATCCATTTATAAACCTCTATCATGTCTCCACGCACCCTTCGCCTTTCTAGAGAATGCAAGTTTAACTGTTTGAGTCTTTCCTCGTATGGCAAGTTTCTCAACCCCTGAATCATCTTAGTCATCCTCCTCTGCACTGATTCTAACATTTTGATATCCATTCTATAGTAAGGTGACCAGAACTGAACCGCATAGTCAAGATGAGGTCTAACTAATGCTAAATATAGTTTGAGAAAGACTTCGGCGCTTCTGTTGCTTACGCTCCTTGAAATAAAACCCAGTACCCTATTTGCTCTATTTCTAGTTTGAATGCATTGTGCCCTTGGACGGACATCAGAGCTCACTAAGACCCCTAAATCTCTCTCGCACCCAGACCTGCTTATGAGAGTGTCGTTTAAGCAATAGTTATGTGAGGGGTTGTTCCTACCTCCACTCAGAATACTGCACTTCCTAACATTGAACTCCATCTGCCATTTATCCGCCCAGTCATACAATCTGTTGAGTTCATCCTGGAGAATAATAGCGTCCTGATCCGACTCAATTACTCTACCGATCTTGGTATCATCTGCAAACTTACTGACATCACTACTAATTCCTGTATCTAAGTCATTGATATAAATAATAAACAAAAGTGGACCTAATACCGAACCTTGTGGGACCCCACTCGTAACACATCCCCAGTCAGATCTTTTACCATTGATTTGCACTCTTTGCTTCCTATTGCTAAGCCACGCCTTGACCCAGTTCAAAACTTTACCCTCTACTCCGTGAGCCAGTAATTTAAGCAACAGTCGTTGGTGAGGAACTCTGTCAAACGCTTTACTAAAATCAAGATATATTACATCATAATTTTCATCTCTGTCTGCCGCCTCAAATACTTTATTGTAGAAGGACAAGAGATTGGTGAGGCATGACCTATCTTTAGTGAACCCATGCTGCGAGTCGTGAATTAAGCTATGTTTCTCTAGGTGCTCCCGAATGTTCCTGGCTATTATGGACTCCAGCATCTTGCCTATAACCGATGTTAAGCTAATTGAGCGATAGTTTGAAGCAGCTGACCTGTCCCCCTTTTTGAAAATCGGCGTCACATTAGCTTCTTTCCATAGGCTGGGAACATAGCCAGTATTTACCGACATCTTAAAGATGTCGGTTAGTGGGTCACTGAGTACATCACCTAATTCCTTTAATACCCTCAGAAATATCCCGTCAGGACCTGGCGACTTATTCTTCTTTAGCTTATCTATTTCATCCTGAACTACTTGCCTGGTAGTGATTATATCCCTCAATTTATCGCCATCCCCGCCCTCGTACACCTGAACCCTTTTCGTAATAGTCGTTCGATCCTCTTGTGTGAATACTGAAAGGAAGTAGTCGTTCAGCAATGTGCTCATATTTTCGTAATTTTCTACTAGCTCCCCTGGGTTTGTTTTCAGCGGTCCAATTTTCTCCCTTGTTTTTGTTCTATACATCTGAAAGAAGCCCTTAGGATTACTTTTCGCCTCATTTGCTACTTTGATCTCATAGTTCCTTTTTGCTATCCTGGTGTTTTTCTTCACTAATCTAGATAGTTCGACATACCGGCCCCTGAGATGTGTTTCACCATTCTTTATTTTCTGATAAATTCCCTTCTTTAACCCAATCTCGTGTTTTAGTCCACGAGTCATCCACTTAGGATCATTGTTTTCTTTTCTAAGTGTTCGCTGTGGTATATGCTGTCCTTGCCCCTCTACTATTACTCTAACTAAATTATTGTAAGACATTTCTACCTGGTTCTCCTGGCTCTCCAACCCACAGTTCTGGCCCTCATGAATCCCTAAGTTATCCCAGTTTACCCCTTCAAGATGTCTTCGAAGCCCCTAGTAATTTGCTCTTCTAAAATCTGGCACTAACACTGGGTTTGGTTCGCGGGTTACCGCCCAGTCTAAGCTAAAACGAACCGTTCTGTGGTCACTATTTCCTAACTCTCCGCCCACCTCCAACTCATGTAGCAAGTTTCCATTATTAGTTAGGACTAAGTCTAATATGTTATCTCCTCTGGTAGGCTCAGTAACTACCTGCTTAAGGAAATTATCTTGTATAATTTCAAGAAAATCCTCGGCTTCCAGGTCACCCACTAGGTCTTCCCATCTGTATTCCTATAATTAAGGTCCCTCATTACGCAAACATTTTTACTCCTACTCGCCCTGCCAATCTCCTGTAGTAATATACTCGTGTCCTGCCTGTTAAGGTTGGGTGACCTGTACAGAACTCCTAGAGTTAGTTTTTCTTTCCCTTTGTAAACGTCCACCCAAACTAATCCTGAATCCATGTTAGTTTTGACTGAATTGTTAACTAAACATTTAAGTGAGTCTTTAACATATAGCGCAACTCCAGCTCCCTTTCTGCCCCTTCTGTCTTTGTGAAACATCTGATAACCCGTTATTTCAAATTCCGATCTAAAATTTCTATTGGCAGTGTCTATCCATGTCTCAGTGATCGCTATTGTGTCAAAATTTTCTGAACAAGCTTCACCCCTTAGTAAGTCTATCTTGTTTCTGAGGCTCCTGCTGTTAGTATAGAAAACTCTTAGCCCGCCCTCTGTTACTCCCCTATAATTACTTCTGAGCTGCCTGGTTGTATTATTAGCTAGATGTCCTCTCCCATTACTCCTCCCATTGTTCCCATTACTCCTCCCCCCCTCGCCTATACTAAAAAATCCCTCAGGGTACCAAGTGCTCGCTCAAGGGAGTCAGAGAGAGCCTCAACACCCTTGAACGTCAAGTGTATCCCGTCACGGGCGTAGAGGGCGTCGTTGCCAAAGAAGAGGTCCCAATTGTCGACGAACAGCCACCCATTGCGCTCGCAGTGCACACATACAAGGCCACGCCACCACAGAGTATACACACACAGACACACATACAAGGCCACGCCACCACAGAGTATACACACACAGACACACATACAAGGCCTCGCCACCACAGAGTATACACACACAGACACACATACAAGGCCACGCCACCACAGAGTATACACACACAGACACACATACAAGGCCACGCCACCACAGAGTATACACACACAGACACACATACAAGGCCACGCCACCACAGAGTATACACACACAGACACACACATACAAGGCCTCGCCACGATAGAGTATACATACACAGAAACACATACAAGGCCACGCCACCACAGAGTATACACACACAGACACACATACAAGGCCTCGCCACCACAGAGTATACACACACAGACACACATACAAGCCCTCGCCACCACAGAGTATACACACACACACACACAAACAAGCCCACCCACACACAGAGTATACACACACAGACACACATACAAGGCCTCGCCACCACAGAGTATACACACACACACACACATACAAGGCCACGCCACCTGGGAGTATACACACACACACACACACACACACACACACACACACACACATACAAGGCCACGCCACCTGGGAGTAAACACACACACACACACACACACACACACACACACACACACACACACACACACACACACACACACACACACACACACACACACACACACACACACACACACACACACACACACACACACACACACACACACACACACACACACACACACACACACACACACACACACACACACACACACACAACCCCACGCCACCAGCGAGAAAAAACACACACACACACACACACACACACACACACACACACACACACACACACACACACACACACACACACACACACACACACACACACACACACACACACACACACACACACACACACACACACACATACAAGGCCACGCCACCTGGGAGTATACACACACACACACACACACACACACACACACACACACACACACACACACACACACACACACACACACACACACGGCCACGCCACCTGGGAGTAAACATAAGAACATAAGAACATAAGAACGTAAGGAGTCTGCAAGAGGCCGGTTGGCCTATACAAGGCTATTCCTGTACACTCAACCCCACCTTACCTCACCATCCATGGCTTTATCTAACGTCTTCTTGAATGTATCTACGGTATTGGCACCCCAACATGGCCCCCAAGCCTGTTCCATTCGTCCACCACTCTATTGGTGATCCAATTCTTGCCTATGTCTTTGTTGAATCTGAAATTGTCTAACTTAAAACCATTGCCACGCGTCCTACCTGGTTCTTTAACTATCAAAATCTTATTGACATCCCCTTTATTAAAGCCCTTATCCATTTACAGACTTCGATCAAGTCTCCTCGCAACCTTCGCCTTTCTAGAGAGTGTAGATTTAAATGCTTCAGCCTGTCTTCATAAGGCAAGTTTCTGACCCCCTGAATCATCTTTGTTATCCTCCTCTGTACAGATTCTAACATCTTGATATCCATTCTATAGTAGGGGGACCAGAACAGACACATACACATTCACGGAAGTAGTGGCTTACGCCCGTCGCCCAAGGCAGCGACATTAAGACGTGTTTGGATGCGGGCTGCTCCACGTGTGTTTTCCCACTTGTTATAACGCAGAGTGGAGAAACAGTGAATGTGGCTGTCGTTATGTTCGTTAGTTTCATATTTACAGGTGAGGAAAATACCATTAGTGTGTAGTAGTATCTGATGCATCAACAGAATAGGTCCAAAAATAGCCTACTGCTGGCTAACACACTCTCCGCGCTCACCCGACTAATTTGAGTACATTGTGGACTCAAGGGGAGACTGGGGTGTAAAGATCGATTTCTCAAAATCCGTCTCGGAAGAAGAAAGCGCCGAGAAATGCTCGCGGGTGGCTTGGCTGGCAGCAGCGTGGCGAGGGGGCGTGGCTGCGTGCATCCCCTGCCCCACAGGCCCCGATTCCTACCAGAGGGCGGTGGCGGAGGATGAAGTCCCTGGGAATCATGAAAACGTACCTGCGCCCTGGAGGGCTGAGAGTCACCGTGCCGGTGTACCAGCGTCTGGCTATTAGTGGATTGCTCGAGAGGTGCACGGCTGAGACTCAGAATGCCAATGAGTCCCTGCACTCTGTCATTTGGACATATTTGACAAAGACAACGATGTTCGGGACATAAAGAGTGCAATTTGCAGTGGTGCAGGCAGTGACACACTTCACCGAGGGGCGTGTGATCTCGCACGCGGAAGGTTTGGTGATGTAGGCTTGCGAGTGGCCACCCGACGGGACACAAAGAGAGTGCCAGCGATGAACATCACAGAGGGCAAGAAAGAGGAGAGAAGGCAGAAAACGCACAAGAAACTAGAAGAGGAAGAACGAAGGAAGAGAGAGGAGGGTGTGACATTTGTCGCAGTAACCCTTGCGTGCTAGGAGAGAGGTAACACTGGGGGACTGGGAAGCACCCACTGCTGGTAAAACAACACCCAGCGGCGGGGTACTTTGCACGAACCCGGCAAAGGTGCGAGGACAGAGAAGCAGCTGGTGCCAGGTTGCATGGCTGCTGCCCCTGTGCTAAGTAAACGCACATACTCGTATATTTGTACACTTACTTACTGAAGGTTGATGATTATTTTTGGTGCGCTCATTCACATTATATTCATTAGTGAAAAATGCATTTTGGACCAGCCACAAGGGAGATGTATCGACTGGAAACTTTGAGCCCTTTTTCTCGAAAAAAAATTTTAAGGTAAAATATTCTAGAAAATCAAATATTGATACGCTTTGCTTGGGGCGTGAGGTGAATGATCAATCTGTAGAGGAGAACAAACGTATGAAGCAACAATACCAAGTATGTGATACACGGGTAAGCGGCGGCGTAAAAGGTCCATTTCGGCCACTGTGTGCCATTGTTGCTACATTAAAACACTGAAAACACCGGGACAGTATGCTGCGTGTGATATGAATGGCTTCATAGATTTATTTCTACGCCTTTTGACTATAAACAAGCAAAGACCAATCTCTTTTGGTCGAGCTTTCAAAGCGAACCTTTCCGCATGACGTCATAACGTGACGTGGATTATTCATATTCAGTTCATACTCACGAGGAATAAAGATACTCAAAAGGCATATAAACTCCCCTAGCCTAAACTTGTAAATCGCTACCGTTTCTTTTGGCAAGTTTCCCCATAAGAAAACCGTTTATATTTACATTTTTCCTGTGGTCATTGCAACTTGTTCCAAGGTGAGAAAACACGCACGAGGCGGCGTGCGTCTGAACGCGTGCCTGTGTTGCTGACCTGGGCGACGCGTGATAACAATAGAAAATAGGACTCTGCCCGCTATCATTTATATTGACGAAACATATATCGGAGGGAGAAACTTGACTTAGTAAGCAAGTTTTGGTTCACATTCACATCAGCGCTGCGCCATATCCTCCAAGACGTCGGCAACCCTGGACTTCCATCTTCCTCTGTCCCTCGCAGCCCTGATGAGCTGCCCACATGTCACCCCTCGCGCCAGCTTCACCAATCCATCCATATATTATACTCCTGGTCTTCCTCTTCCTCTTCTTCCCTCCACCATTCCAGTCATAATCAAATTCTCCAGTCCTTCTCTCCTCATGCATGGCCGAAAAACTTCAGCCGTCTTCCTCTCACCGCCCTCATCAAGGCCCTCGTCTCTCCCGCCACCTCCAGCACTGCTTCATTCGTCCTTCTTGCCGTCCATGGGATCCTCATCATTCTCCTCCACAACCACATCTCCACCGCCTCTGGTCTCCTCACCGTCTCCACTGACAGAGTCCAGCTCTCCACACCGGGGCTGGTACACCTGTATGACATTGTTGTCCATTGGAGTTCCACGTAACCTCACCAACATTATTCTGTCTGAAACCGCCCAGTAACCCTCGAGACTACCAACCCCTCTCGTGCCTGTCTCCTCCCGAATAAACAAATTGACTCTTTTCTTATTGTACTTCTCCACTTCCCGGCCACTCCACTTCACTAACTCCTAAGGCACTTATAGTCAACCTTTTCATTTCATGGTGCGCATTAATCTAGTTTTCCTGCCTGATACAAAGTTCGCAGGTTCCACGTTGCAATCTACCACCTCTTTCTTTGTTTGCCGACAGTCACTTGATGACGGACAGGTTTCTCCTGCCGCACACGACCTCCCTCACCGGACGACCGCAGCTGTCTGATGACTGCTGCTCCCGTAACGCCGTTGCTGTTATTCAGTATTCACACTAACTGGTAATTATTTCAAATAAAACCACGTATTCGAACATCGCATATTCATCCAATCAGCTGGCAGGAAACTCAGCGAGCGAAAAGGGCACCTCTGCGGCCAAGTGCATTTGAGTCTCGATAAAAGAGATATACTATAGGCCGATGCTCTACATTTCTCCTAACCAAAGACTCTCCCAACCGGAATTACGGGGCTTAGGGCCGGATGCCCAGCACGCTTAACCTTTTACCAGGGATTGAGGGGGGCTCGGAAACACAGTTTCTCCGCCTGGCAGCTCGACACAATCTCCCAAACACTTGTCCCCTGTTCCACCGCTTGCTCGTCGCCTGCCCATTAGCAGTGCGGGAGTTTATTTATTTTTTTGTGTGTGTTCGGCCAGTCACACCGGTAGACTATCTTGGCGGGGCCTGCTGCTCGGCCCAGGCCCGTCTGTGGTTCAGGCAAGTGTTTATAGTGGTGCCATCTTGTTTTGAGTCATGCTGCCTCCCGGAACTCATCTTTGCTCCTCCGTATAGAGTGTCGCTAGGTTGATAGGTGGCCTTCAGGACAGCATTTAGGTAGTTTTAAGCCGCTCGGCGATAATTGAAAATTTTCAGCTCGTAGCAGCGGGTCGGACCTGAACTCGGGTCCTCCAGGACACCGCACCCGCACACGGCGAAACACACAGTCCACGAGAACCGCCGAATGTCTTATCCGTGATCCGCGTGTGTGGACATAACCAAGCCAGTGGAAGAGGCAGAGGGCGTGGACGTGGCGTGAACGATCACCGTTGCGGGAAGGCTGCGTGTGTGCCGTGCCACACAGACGCGGCCCAGCGCTGATCACACAGCATATTAGGGAAACACGTTCCCATTGACAACCTTCAATACAACACTGTCAGATAAACTTGCACTCAGTGTGGCATGTAGGATCATTAATGCCGTTTTGTCAACTTACCAGTGAATGTTGCCAGATTCAGCATGATGTTTAGTTTGGTGAATTCAACTTTTATTGTCCTGAAGGTATGCTGAGAGTAATATGATCTGAGTTTGGTTAATATATGTGTCCTAGCTGAGTGCTCTCAGCCGCTTTGGTGGAACTGTTGCTGCTGCCAAAGACATCTTGAAAGCTATTGACAATGTCTGGAACAAATATTTGCTTCTTAAACTACCCTCCCATAGATTCTCTCTCTCTCTCTCTCTCTCTCTCTCTCTCTCTCTCTCTCTCTCTCTCTCTCTCTCTCTCTCTCTCTCTCTCTCTCTCTCTTGTGCAGAAGGGACAGCGAAGGTGGCGGGGCATGCCGCTTTGCCTTTGAGGGGGCCGTGCACAGTGGTAAAGGTGCATCCTAATCAGGTCCGCTCCGTGAGACACGAGTATAAAGGTTAAAGTCAATTAATTAAAGCGATTCTCAGCCGATGCATGTTGATCCCTCGCAGCAGCTTCCTTCCCTCATGCGGAGTCATCGCCGTGGTTATAGAGAGATTTGCTGTAAACTTATGGACGAAATGACAAATTTTTTTTTTTTTTTTTTATTTCGTTGGGGATATACCCCAGTGGAGGAAGGCGGTGCATGCCGCGCAACCCCCCAGACGGCTGGTAGAGAGATACCCAATTCTTTCAAGGAGGAGGCCCAACAACGGGGCTGAGGTCTTAACTTATTGAACGACTAACACGTGATTTGTCAACAACAGACGACTACCAGTTGTGTATACTTGGTCGAGGCAGCTTTGTGCCTGTGTGAGCTAGGTCAGCCAGACCTTTAGGCTGCGGCGATCAGCCAAATGGTGTAAGTGTGCCCGAACTGTACCTCGGAGGCGGTGTGTAGCACAGTGAACGGGTTTCATCAGCACAGTACACCGTACTGAGCAGCAGTTTCCTTTTTCTTGAGTAATATTATATTGTTGAGTTATTTTGTTAATGTTAAACTATATGACACTGTCTTAGGTTTTAGGGTCTGATATGTATTGTCGGGTGTTCAGGTTGTGAATGTCTATTTACTATAGAGGAATACCTTCTGGAGGAGTGGCCTGGTGAAGGAACTCTCGAAATAGAGTTGTCGCGCCGCACTGCTTTGTGGCGGAGGGGCCGGAGCCTCCGCGGCGGCACCTCAGTGTGCCAGCCCCGGCGCCTGTGCTAAGGCTGTGGGCCTTTAAGGCGAACGAAGGTATGCTTCAGCCTCGTGTGTCGTTCGCCAATGTTCATGGCGGTGAACATTACAAGACCGAGGCTGCCTGGGCGGTAAATATGTTGAGTCAAACAGTGTTATTGCTTCATCGTCGCATTTGAACCGTCTGGGTATCTCTGATGCCTGTACACGTGCACTCTGCTTCAAAACTGCGACCGGTACGCGCAGGAGGCGGTTTTGGGGCGGAGCAGCGGGAGCTAAAAAAAAAAAAAAATACCCGCCAGTTGAGGGGTGACTAAAGTTGGGGCCGCATGTGCACTCTGGATGTGCATTCTCGCCTTCTTTCACAGCGCGTTCAGGCAAGCCACTGACGAAAAAATATGTCTTTTTATTGTGCTAATGCGTGACTGTAATTTCAATGACTACAAACGTCGGTGTGGGGTGTGAGGGAGGGCATGTTGAAGTGACTGATTTAAATTAGTCCGCCTTTCTCGTTTTCTCTAAATCCCAGTTTCTACATTCTCTAGTTTGGCGCCAAGCAGTGTCACGCATAAACCACGCCTCGGCCGTGTCTCCTCCCACAAACCTGCGTAGGACTTGACTTGGTGTATATGGACTTAGATCTCGCCAATCTGGTTTCACTATAGTGTCTGCGGGCCGTGGCGGGTCACCAGTGGCGGGAGGCACCGTCTATGTTAGTTCTTGTTTCACGCGTAGTGCGGCTGCACAACTGTCTAGTATGTATGTTGGCATCAGTTGTTGCTTTAAATTATTCGATTTGAATTTCTGCTACAAAATGGCTAACAACGTATTATGCAGTGATTCACGTTGTTCGTCTAGGAAAAGATGGTTTAGTGCAGCGTCGTTACCTGGTGCTTGTCTTGGTGCTAAGCGTTGAGGGTCGAGTTAGGTGTTTGGGCCATTTGAATGTTTCGGCATCGCTGCGTGTTTTACAGGTCAAGCGTGACCAAGAAGGTCAGAGCAGCCTGCCCGGAGTTTACAGGAGCCATTCTGCAGGGACTGTTAAGGCCACAGGGACAAGTACATGTACCCTAAGAGACAATCATGGCATCGGGATCACCTGTAACACAGAGACGGGAAGTATTTCAATTATGTGTTATTTTAACGGGAGCGTCACTAGTTGGAGTGAACGCCTCGCCATAATGTGAACGAAGGTCACGGTTGGTTTCCTCGGCGAGATTTGTGACGGCTGTGGGAGGAACTTTTGCCTCAGACTGTGCCACGCGCGCGAGCCCAGTGAACCCGAAGAACGTTGACAATTTTCGACTATCGCCGAGTGGCGGAAGATTACCCGCATGCTGCCCAGATCTTTAATCAACCCAAACTTCAGAAAACACCTTTTAGTGGAGCACCGGCGGCAGCATGTGAGAAGGACATAACCTCACCGGACATAACCTCCCCGGACATAATCTCACCGGACATAACCTCGCCGGACATAGCCTCCCCGGACATAACCTCGCCGGACATAGCCTCCCCGGACATAACTTCACCGGACATAGCCTCACCGGACATAACCTCGCCGGACATAGCCTCCCCGGACATAACTTCACCGGACATAGCCTCACCGGACATAACCTCACCGGACATAACTTCACCGGACATAGCCTCACCGGACATAACTTCACCGGACATAACCTCACCGGACATAACCTCACCGGACATAACCTCACCGGACATAACCTCACCGGACATAACCTCACCGGACATAACCTCCCCGGACATAACCTCACCGGACATAACCTCCCCGGACATAACTTCACCGGACATAAACACACCGAGTAAGTGCAAAACAACACGAAAAAATAACCGAACCTAACTCGGTGAGCTCGTTGAATTTTTTTTCCCTTTCCATTTACCCGACAAGATTATGTCCGGCGAGTTTTTCTCCGCGCCCCGGCAGCATGAGCCAAGCAGGAGTCACACATCGCGGCAGCCACTACACATAATGCACACCTGCGCCACCTACAGGCTGGGCTCGTCTAAGAGGCCCTCAAGAGAGTCTACCGGCGGTATAGGCGACGCCGAAAAAAAAAAAGCAGTCGGGTGATGAGGGACTACGACTCACCTGCTCCAGCCGCCGCCGCTCCTCGGGTTTTATGCGGTTCAGAAGATGAACGTCGGAGTAGATGCTGGTTCCCAGGTGCTTGACCAGCAGCTCGGCCATGCCCTTGTGGCCCTCCTCCAGCGCGGTGGCCAAGGCACTGGCCCCCCTATCCCCGCTGAGGAAGGACCACGCGCCGGCCCGGTGCAGGAAGGCCGCGGTCACGGGACACTTGGCGTGCACAGCCTCCACCATGAGGGCGCTGAGTGCCTTCGGCTTGTCCTTGGGCCACGCGGCCTGCCAAGGGGTATCACCCTCGATAGTCTTCAGGATGTCGTCAATGCCCTTTATAAAGAGATGACGGCGTTCCTCACTCTGCCCGCTGGAGTCCAAGCGGCCACGTTCCGCCCGCAGCCGACACAAGTAATTCTGTGGGGAGAGAGAGAGTGTGGGTCAGGGACACGTGCTGGCGAATGTTGTGACAGCTGTGAACGGAACAAGAAACTCCTCCTCTCCCACAAGCCTTCCTCATCCTGCAGTCACCTTCCCTCGCTGGTGCCCGTCGTCAGGAATGATAATGGTCACAATTTTACTAAACAGTCACATCCATGCCCGGCATAACGCTGGAATGACTGCCGATGAAGTTATAAATGCACTCCGATCTAAGTGATAAAATGATAAATCTCACTGAAAAGATAATTTACATCTTAAAATACTAAGGAAAACAAACAAGAAAAGAAGATACTCAGTTTCCATATCTACATACGTATGCTATGACCCTACACAGCATGGGGTTGTCCTCATTAACTCGAAGATGACGAACGTCGCTCAAATTATGGCGGTGGAGTCAGATAAAAAATATTAGGTAAATGCAGAACCCCGTTGCCTAGCTAAATTAAACGGATGGCAGATAACGAGAGCTTACAATTAGCGAAAGAACAAATCCTGCTTGTCAACACTACTAACATTTCACAAGGCCCTTTCCTCAGTTGGCGAGATAAACAAGTCAAAGGACATTGGTAATATATGTAGCTTTGTAAAAGGCGTTTGGTTGATATCCACAACATAGGGAACATAAGATTTCAAGCTACTAAGTATCGAGGTTGACGCACACAACAGGACTGTACCGTGGCTGAGAGACAGGCAGCAATGGGTGATCAATAACTGAGAGGTCTCGCACTAACGGCTCCCTCGAGGTGCGAGGGGACCTGACTGAGGGAACCAGCAAGGACGCGAGTCGAGGCTGTAGAGGCGGCTGGCTGCAGGAAAGGGGAAGACAACCAACGCTGCTCCCGCTTTGTTGGAACTGATGAACCTCGTGAAGCTTAAAAAAACATACAATGTCTAGTCCTTCGAAGCAAGTGCAAACACACTCATATGAGCTGAACACACACACACACACACACACACACACACACACACACACACACACACACACACACACACACACACACACACACACACACACACACACCTGAACATGACAGAGCCACATAAGAGTGACTGCACACTCTTCCTGGACTGTCTTCCTCAATCAAGCTTTCGCCGTCGCTCGTCGCCGAGCCATTCGAAGGAGCCCGCACATCGATGAGCAGGCCGTCCTCTTCTGCCTCCATACCCGGCCTGTGTTTGGCCAGGAGTTCCTTCGGCGGGGGTGGCAGCGACGGAGCTATCGATTTTAACTTGAGCCCTTGGGCGCGATTCAGGGACTTCCACGAGACCGCGCTGGTGCCACATCACTCTATTACTCTCCTCAGAGAGGGTCTCTCTCTCTCTCTCTCTCTCTCTCTCTCTCTCTCTCTCTCTCTCTCTCTCTCTCTCTCTCTCTCTCTCTCTCTCTCTCTCTCTCTCTCTCTCTCTCTCTCTCTCTCTCTCTCTCTCTCTCTCTCTCTCTCTCTCTCTCTCGCATAGCTGTGCAGGGCGCGAGAGTGAGATCTGCTTGAGTAGTCAATTGTGGCGGAACGCTGAATGGTGCGGCCTGGTGCCTGTTGCCAAGGTCACTTAGGCGGCATCGTTGCATGAGCAACGTTGCCAAGTGATATATAAGGTTTACTGAGTCGTTGTCTTTCCCTCAAATTCCAAGCCATTCATAACACCATGCAGTCGTATTATGAATATATATATTTTCCATAAATACATAACGTACAGACTAACAGTGAGACAGATCGCCATGCGCAGGTCATCGCTAGATCTGTAAACAATGGGGGTATCCCCGGGCCAAGCCACAGGGCTCAAGTTAGAGTCGATGGACTATAGTCGCAGCCCACGCAAATGACGAGGCATACCGTCAACCTCGACGCTCGTGGCCGATACAACCTGCGTTACTGTGTAGTGACTCGCCCGATGCAGAAAGCCCCTAAAAAGCCCACTCGGCCAGTAGGGTACCTCCTTAGCCCAATGGTAGACGAGTGGCTTCCCGTCGGGCAGGTCGCGGGCCCAATGCCAGGCGTCGGAAATGTTGCTTCCCCGTTGTCTGGGTCTGGACTAATTTCTCGTGTGTTTCCAGGCACGCACAAGCCGTGTGGATGTGTAGGAAAGTTGAATCCTGGGTATTACAACTGGGGTGGCGGACCTCGCTGTGTCACTCCGTCGATACCGAGCAGCCTGACCTCGTACCTGAACGCCTGGCCGGCAGGGACGGATCGGAGAAAGTAACTACTAGTGGCCTCGCGTCATAGCGGTAAATTGCCTCCGCCACAGAACATCCCCTCCTCGTCATCACGGTTTTCGTTGTGCTTTGACATCGCTCCGATATTCCGTTACCGGAAGGAACGGCGGCACGACGATATCTGACTGACATACACCGGCGACAAGCGGACTGGCAGCGAAAGCTGTCAGCGCTGTCAGTCAGTAGCTTCTTGAGTGCTTAACCTAAAAAGCACAGACTCCAGCTGCTCGATAACACCTGTGGCGGCGTGACGTCTTAACGCGTCAGGCCGCAGCCGCCGAGCGTCAGGCAGTGTTGGCTGCAGACGTGACGGATGTCCATGCCAACGCTGCCTCAGATTTCTGAAGCTCCCAGCGTTCCTTTCTGCCACCTCCCCGGCGACGGATCAACAGACTGGCACGATCGACTCCCGTGAACAACACCGCGGGGCGCTGCCACAGCCGTGTTGAAACGTCTTCTGCAGGAGTGTAGCCGTCAGGCCGAAGGGAGCCAGTGTGCTTGATAAGTCGCAGTGGCTCGTTCATGCAGCGGTGGGCGGTGGTGTGCACACAGGAGCAGTGCACTCTTCGGGGGGAACATCACCCTGGGGAACACCGTGAGGTTGTAGCAGGCGGCGGGGGTTGGGGCGCGCCGCTTTTCCTCCACCCCCTCGCCGGCAATCTCGTCCCGGCCAGAGGGTGTTCCCACGGATCGCGACAAGCGTTGATTCTCCTTCCTCATCGTGAAGAGTTTCTGCGTTGATTGACAACGTCGCCGGCGTCCTGCTCCAGTATTCTGTTGAGTCAGCTCCCCAGGTGTGCTCGAGGAGTTCTCCCGCCGGCGGGCAGTGCCAGAGGCTGGCGTGCTCCAGGCCGCTGAGAGGACACAGGGAAGTTATTGTGCCGCAGGGGATTTATTTTGGGAGCGAGCACCCGGAGGTGGACGGAGGAGGTGTGTCGGCTGTTGTTAGTTCAGTCAATATGATGACTGACCTAGACACAATCTGAACAGTACTGAGTCGTATGTCACTGAACTCCGAAAAACAATGTTTTCTCGCTGTAAAAAATATAAAAGAATTCATCCATTCATTTTTTATTGTGCGGTAAATGTACAATGTCAGCCAAATAAAAAGACAAATGTGAAAACCGCATCATCTTCAAATTCGTCATATCTAGTGAAATTGTTCGTACTAAGTATGCAGACAATGTGCAAAAAACACAGAACAATGTCATATAACGAGCACTGAAGTCTGGTCTGGCTGCTTTGAAATCACACAGCCACTCCTTTTTTTTTTTACAGCAGAGGAGTCAGTTCAAGGTCATAAAAAAAGGTAACAAATGTGAAAAAAAGCCCGCTACTCACTGCTCCTATAGAGAGTTAAAGGAGTGGCCGAAAGATAGGTCAATTTCGGGAGGAGAGGTGTCCTGATATCCTCCTCTTCAAAGAGTTCAAGTAGTAGGCAGGAGGAAATGCAGATGAAGGAAGATTGTTCCAGAGTTTACCAGCGTGAGGGATGAAAGAGTGAAGATGCTGGTTAACTCTTGCGTAAGGGATTCGGACAGTAAAGGGATGAGCTTGAGTAGAAAGTCGTGTGTTGCGAGGCCGCGGGAGGGGGGGAATCCTGCAGTCTTTGCACATCAACTACAGTCAGTGCCCAGTTTTCGACATGTACGGAATTGAGTCTTATATCACTGGACTCAGAAATATCTTTCCACTTTAAAAAAAAAAAAAATAGCAAGGAATTCATGTATTCACACACTTTTTTTATATATATTTAGAGCAAATGTAATATATCAGAAAAAAGTACATGAATGAAAACCATATCATCTTCAACACTGTCATGCACTGTGACGCTATTCTACTTTATTTCATAGGCAGTGTGCAGAAAATAACATTTACTCAGTACTAAGGTCTGGCTTCTCAGAATTGCCACATCCGCCCCTGCAATTCCTACACCTCAGATTACAAACAATGCCCAGCGTTCGACAAGTACAGATAGTTGTTTTGCATCCACTTACCTCCATATCTAATACTTTTGGGGGAATATTCTTTAGTACAAACCCCTCACATGTCTTTATTGGTTCTAAAACACCATTTCTGAATCCCCACCCATAGTCTAGAACACTTGAGCCTGAAATGCCTTTCCACTCTAAGATGTGCTAATACACTCTTAAACTATGATGTTGACATGCATCACCAGTAGGTGGTAAAAACTCTGGTTTGGTGCACACATGATTGCTGGCAACCTTATCTAGGAATGCAATCCTACGTAGCCTGCTTATGCCTCCAACATGGGCTTTTTTAGAATGTTTATGGACCTCATTAAGTGTCTCCTATTGTCCTTAAAGACTGTGCTTCCGTGCTGACACCCTGCCTGGTCAAACTCTTTCGTCTCTGTTTTTCAACATCTACCTTTCCTTCCTGTTGGAAGTACGTCCTCGTACAGCCTGTACCTAAGAAGGGTGACCGATCCAGTCCCTCAAACTACCTTGCTATGGAAACTACCGCCTTATAGCTTTACTTTCGTGTATTTCTAAAGCTATTGAATCAATCTTTAATCAGAAGATTATTAAGCATCTATCCACTTCTGACCTTCTATCTGATCACCAGTATGGGTTCCTCAAGGGGCGTTCTACTGTACTGGTGATCTTCTTGCTTTCTTAACTGACTCCTGGTCATCCTCTCTTAGCCGATTAAGTGAAACTTTTGCTGTTGCCATTGACATATCAAAAGCCTTCGACAGAGTCTGGCGCAAATCTTTGCTTTCTAGACTACCCTCCAACGGATTCTATCCCTCTCTCTGTACTTTTATCTCCAGTTTCCTTTCCGGCCGTTCTATCTCTGCGGTGGTAGACGGTCCCTGTTCTTCCCCTAAACCCATCAACAGAGGTGTCCTACAAGGCTCTGTCCTATCTCCCACACTCTTTATGTTATTTATGAATGGTCTTCTTCCCATAACAAACTATCCTATCCAGTCGTACGCAGATGACTCTACTCTGCGTTATTCAACTCATTTCAACAGAAGACCCTCCCAACAGGAATTACAAGACTCCAGAGTGGAGGCTGCAGGACGCTTAATTAACATCAGACCTTGCTCTCATTTCTGATATGTGGTAAGAGGAACTTGGTGTCCTTCAACGACTAAAAACTCATTTTCTTCACCTATCCACTCCACACAATCTTCCAAACACCTATACCTTATTTTTCGGCAACATTCAGCTGTCACCTTCTTCTACACTAAGCATCCTCGGTCTATCCTTAACTCGTAATAATAACTGGAAACTTTACATTTCGTCTATTAATAAATCAGCTTCCTCCTGGTTAGGCGTTCTAGTTCGTCTTAGCCAGTTCTTCTCCCCCACACAGATGCTATCCTTATACAAGAGTCTCGTCCGCCCTCGTATGGAGTATGCATCTCAAGTGTAGGGGGTTCCACACACACCTCTCGTTGACAGAATGGAGTCTAAAGCTCTTCGTTTCATCAACTCCCCTCCTCCTACGCAGTCTCCTACCTCTTAAATTCCGCCGTAGTGTTGCATCTCTCTCTATCTTCTACCGATATTTTCATGCTGACTGCTCTTCTGAACTTGCTACTGCATGCCTCCCCCCCTCCTGTGGCCCCGCTTCACTCGACTTTCTACTCTTGCTCACCCCTATACTGTCCATATCCCTTATGGAAGAGTTAATCTGCATCTTCACTCTTTCAAGAGAGGAGTTTCAAGACACCTCTTCTCCTGAAATTGACCTCTCTTTTGGCCTCTTGTTCTGCTTTCTGTTGCTGGAGTAGCGCTAGGCGGGCTTTTTGTTGCTACTTTGTTTGAGCGCCCTTGAGTTGTCTCCCTTACTGTAGAAAAACAACAACATCGCAGCAGTTTCTCCAGCTGCTATAATTTCTTTCTTTGAAACTGACCCAGGGTTTCTATTGAACACATCTGCATTTTTCTGCATGTAAAAGCCTTTCTGAACTGTACAAGACTTGCATCTTTTCCAGTACCATATGGTGTGGATGTAGCGTCACAGCACGGTGCAGCATGAAGGAACAGAATATTGTTACCGATATCTTCACCAAGACTTTTCCTGGTTTCCTCAGTATTCCACGTGTTTGGACGCCTGAACTCGGCCTTTGGTTCAGGGCTAGTGTACAGCCTATGTGGCAAGTGTTTTGCGTGATAACACGAAAGCACAAGTAAATCCGTATCTTCACCAACGAGTGCTGCTTCTCGAGTTGTCGCCCTCTCGATGGCAGTTCGTACAATGAGCAGACCTGCATCTGTCTCTGCGTGAAGCGCTTCTACTCCTGGCCTCCCCAGCCTACCTCTTAGCAGGTTAATGAATTCCTCTTTGTTCTTGCTATGTGCTAAAAGTCTTTCTTTCTTTGGCCAAGTCCCCTTCAAGCTTCACCTCACTGCCCACTCGTCCACCTGTACGCCGTCGGTGGACATCATCCCTCGTACTCGCACCTCCTTCGTATCCATCAAACACAAACGTACCCTTCTCATATTTTCTAGTTACATACTCCACATACATATCACATAGCCGATCGTATGTTCTACCCCTGGGGATAATAATCTTGCAATCAGTGAAGAACCATCTACAACATGGGTAACATCTTTACTTGTTAGGCCTGCCTTGCAATGCACCTGTGAGACCTTCTGAATATCTGCTGCGAACCCAGACTTCTTAGACTCCCGCAGCAGATGAGCATGCTCATGGACACGTGCACAGCTCATGCTCATGCAGCAGCTATCAGGCGCCGGAACAGAAGCTGCGGGTCTGCACGCACTTCACCTTCATCTGTCTGTTCACAGGAGCTGTCAGTCATCAACACTAATTGTTCTTTTTCTTAAATGAGAATTCAGAGATTTGTTTTCCCTCCATTCCTTCAATAATGTTTTGCCCTACAGTTCCTGCCTCATCAACATTAACACCTTTGTTAGCAACAACACCTGTAGTCATGCTTCTCAGGTTAGGGTTAGGTTAGGTTCTTCCAAAAACACAACTGATTGCTGTACATCGCAGTAATCTCTCTCCATTCCTGCGCGCAGGGCGTGCAAGGATCCGAATTGCTCTTCGGGATTCTCTAACCCCCTCCCTCTGGTGAGGCCTCCCACGGCCCTTATGCTTCTCATCAGCATCTGTTTCAAGGTGACATCTCTCCAGAGTCCTGCCCAAAATCTATCACTCCGCCTAACAGAATGAAAACCCTTCATGAAATGATTATACACACTTGGATTGTTATAAGAACATAAGAACATAAGAACGTAGGAGTCTGCAAAAGGACGGTAGGCCTGTACAAGGCAGCTCCTTTGAACCTAAGCTCCCGTGTATCTAACCCCACCTAATATCGCTGTCCATGAATTTATCTAATCTATTTTTGAAAGTGACAATTGTATTGGCACTCACCACATGACTGCTAAGCCTATTCCACTTATCCACAACCCTGTTAGTAAACCAATTTTTGCCTATGTCCCTGTTGAATCTGAATTTATCCAGTTTAAACCCATTACTTCGTGTCCTACCCGGTTCTCTTACCAACAAAACCTTATGAATATCTCCCTTACTAAAGCCCTTCATCCATTTATAAACCTCGATCATGTTTCCACGCACCCTTCGCCTTTCTAGAGAATGCAAGTTTAACTGTTTGAGTCTTTCCTCGTATGGCAAGTTTCTCAACCCCTGAATCATCTTAGTCATCCTCCTCTGCACTGATTCTAACATTTTGATATCCATTCTATAGTAAGGTGACCAGAACTGAACCGCATAGTCAAGATGAGGTCTAACTAATGCTAAATATACTTTGAAGAAGACTATCTTATCTTTCAGATCTGCCACATTCAATGTGAAAATCTATACATATTTTGTGTTTACATTATGACCAAAGGCTGCGGAATATGGCAGCATTCTTGATGTCGGTAGATACTGGCTATGTGCCGAGCCTATTGAAAGTAGCTAATGTGACGCCGATTTTTAAAAAGGGGGACAGGTCAGTTGCTTCAAACTATCGCCCAATTAGCTTAACATCGGTTATAGGCAAGATGCTGGAGTCCATAATAGCCAGGAACATTCGGGAGCATTTAGAGAAACATAGCTTAATTCACGACTCGCAGCATGGGTTCACAAAAGGTAGGTCATGCCTCACTAATCTCTTGTCCTTCTACAATAAAGTATTTGAGGCGGTTGACAGAGATGAAAATTATGATGTAATCTATCTTGATTTTAGTAAAGCGTTTGACAAAGCTCCTCACCAACGACTGTTGCTTAAATTACAGGCTCACGGAGTAGAGGGTAAAGTTTTGAACTGGGTCAAGGTGTGGCTTAGCAATAGGAAGCAAAGAGTGCAAATCAATGGTAAAAGATCTGACTGGGGATGTGTGGTCCCACAAGGTTCGGTATTAGGTCCACTTTTGTTTATTATTTATATCAATGACTTAGATACAGGAATTAGTAGTGATGTTAGTAAATTTGCAGATGATACCAAGATCGGTAGAGTAATTGAGTCGGATCGGGACGCTAGTATTCTCCAAGGTGAACTCAACAGATTGTATGACTGGGCGGATAAATGGCAGATGGAGTTCAATGTAGGGAAGTGCAGTATTCTGAGTGTAGGTAGGAACAACCCCTCACATAATTATTGCTTAAATGACACTCTCATAAGCAGGTCTGGGTGCGAGAGGGATTTAGGGGTCTTAGTGAGCTCTGATCTCCGTCCAAGGGCACAATGCATTCAAGCTAGAAATCGAGCTAATAGGGTACTGGGATTTATTTCATGGAGCGTAAGCAACAGAAGCCCCGAAGTCTTCCTCAAACTATATTTAGCATTAGTTAGACCTCATCTTGACTATGCGGTTCAGTTCTGGTCACCTTACTGTAGGATGGATATCAAAATGTTAGAATCGGTGCAGAGGAGGATGACTAAGATGATTCAGGGGTTGAGAAACTTACCATACGAGGAAAGACTCAAACAGTTAAACTTGCATTCTCTAGAAAGGCGAAGGGTGCGTGGAGACATGATCGAGGTTTATAAATGGATGAAGGGCTTTAATAAGGGAGATATTCATAAGGTTTTGTTGGTAAGAGAACCGGGTAGGACACGAAGTAATGGGTTCAAACTGGATAAATTCAGATTCAACAGGGACATAGGCAAAAATTGGTTTACTAACAGGGTTGTGGATAAGTGGAATAGGCTTAGCAGTCATGTGGTGAGTGCCAATACAATTGTCACATTCAAAAATAGACTAGATAAATTCATGGACAGCGATATTAGGTGGGGTTAGATACACGGGAGCTTAGGGTCAAAGGAGCTGCCTCGTACAGGCCTACCGGTCTCTTGTAGACTCCTGCGTTCTTATGTTCTTATGTTCTTATGTTCAGTAAAGCGTAGGCCATCGCTGCGGGCTCAGCCCCCTATTTACTATGACAGGCGACATCTGCCACCCCCTACCTCTGATGAACACCCAAATCTCTCTCTCTCTCTCTCTCTCTCTCTCTCTCTCTCTCACACACACACACACACACACACACACACACACAGATAATCTCTCTCTCTCTCACACACACACACACACACACACACACACACACACACACACACACATACTCTCTCTTTTTTTATTTTATTTAAACTGACGATTCTATAGTTACACAACAGATTTGTATTTCGCCGACGACACTTTATGCGATCGTTCGAGTAGCATATGTTTCTCTGTGCACTTTTTAGGGCTTAAAATGTCACTTTTTCTCGTGCATTATTTCAAAAGCCCTTTACACTTGTTCACTGTGTATTTAACATCACTAGTGGTGTGGGGCATGTTCTTCGCCACCTGTGAGCAGCCACTTTTACCTGCTGGGTGGACATTTCCCTCACTGTTTGCCCTGCTGCAGTGAATGTGTTCCACAGGCGGGACACCCTGGAGGTGAAGGTCCGTTGGTGCTGGCTGGCGCGTGACCTCGGCACCCCGACCTGCTCGTGGCTGGAGAGTACCGTTCTCGTATCTCTCACAGCCTCTCGCGGGGGGAGCCTCAGTCTCGCCAGGTGTGGTACTCCTTGTACCTGGGCCTTGTGGAACACCACCAGCGCAGCGACGTCCCGGCGGTGCTCCAGAGTGTCTAGATGTATAATATCCTGAGGGGGCGGCTGGGGGTTGTTCTCCTGTAACAGTCGCTGCACCCGTCGTTCCACCTTGTCCAGTCTCTGCAGGTGTGTGGCAGCGCTGGACATCCAGGTCAGAGCTCCGTACTCCAGGTAGGATCTTACCTGGGCCTTGTAGAGGAGCATAATTCCTCGCTTGTCGAGGAAATTAGCCACTCTACGAAGGGCAGAGACACGTAGGGAGGCTTGGTGGGCGACGTGTTTCAGGTGGCGGTCGAAGCGCAGCTCGGTCCAAGTCCACCTGAGGATCCTGACGTAATCCTGGAGCGGGAGGGTGACGGAGCCAAACATCACCCTTCCTTCGGCAGCTTGTGTGGCTGCCGGGGACCGAGAGATCACCATCGCCTGAGTCTTCTCAGGAGCAAAGTTCACCTGCCAGCGCTCCCCCCACTCCCGTATCATGCGTAGTTGCTGGTTGACCTCAGCAACCGCTTGCTGGCTTTCTTGGCGAGGGTAGGAGAGGGAGAGCGTGCAGTCGTCAGCGTATGCAGAGACTGTTGGCAGACTCCTGAGAAGGTCGTCGATGTACAGATTCCAGAGGACAGGTCCAAGCACAGATCCTTGAGGGACTGAGGCACCCACTGGGAGGTCCTTGGACTGCTGGCCGCCGACGACGACGTGGAGGCTTCTTCCTTGAAGGTAGTCGCTCATCAGCATCAGCAGGTGTCCTTGGATGCCTTTGGCACGAAGCTTCTCCAACAAACCCTCCTGCCACACCCCGGTCAATGGCACCCGGGATGTCGAGAGCGACGGCAAGGTATCCAGTCCGGTGTCCAGGGAGCCCTGTCAATCCGTGGAGAGGAGCAGCAGGAGATCTGAAGTGGAGCGGCCAGATCTGAACCCAAACTGCTGGTCAGTGATGAGGGCGTTGTTCTCGAGGTGGCGGGTGATGGCCTCCACCACTATTCTCTCGAAGATTTTTCCAACTACAGACAGGAGGGAGATAGGCCTGTAGTTGGCAGGGTCAGATCTGGCCCGCTTTTTGTGAACCGGCACCACGCGAGCCTCCTTCCATATAGAGGGCCAGGTGTTCTCCCGGACACAGGCCCCGAACACCTCCGAGAGGGGTCCTGCCAGCTCACTGGAGCAGTGACGCAGCACATGTGGGCTAACGTTATCAGGACCAGTGGCCTTCCTGACGTCCACCGCTCTTAGAAGGCGCTCCACTTGCTCCCGGTATACCGCAACCTCTGTCAGGGTCTGGT
>NW_026110497.1:87500-90000 GCF_024679095.1 Eriocheir sinensis
AGTTGCTCTGATATGCCTGTGCTTGCCACGGCTGTGTGAAGTGGTCTGCGGAGCTTAATGCCTTCAACGAGACGTGCTTGCCTGTGGCATGCTAAAACCTGCTGAGAGGGAGGGACTGTTCCACCCAGACCTTTGGCCCGAGGACACACACTGCTGTAGATGAAGTCTTAACAGATCTAAGAGACGGGTGCCTGAGAGTTGGTTGGTGATTGATTCTGTGACTGTTTTGCCTCATTTATGATGGAGTCTAGTTTATTAGCTTGGTGTACTTGCAATTGTTGTTCTTTGAGGATAAACACTGACTCATTTAGGAATTAAACACCGTAGGACATGATCTTATATTTTTACAAGAAAGCTTTATAACTTTTGAGAAACTTAGCACTTTAGGTTCTGTGTATGAGGACTATGAGTGTGCTGTGTTGGGGCCGCGTACTAAAGGGCCTGGCCAGCACAGGGGCCGGCCGGAAGGGGGCTGGCTGGCCTGTGGAAGAAAACCTTCCATTGGAGATGAATAATGGGGCTTTAGGGAAGAATTTTATGGTTTTTAGTTTTACTTTCTGTGGCGTTAATGTTAGCTTCATCAATGTGTTATTGAACAGTGATATATGGGAAACTGCAACTTTAAATACCTACCTAGAATCCCTGTCGAAGTTAGATTATTATCTTGATACTTTGCACTTTTCATTGTGCATTTTTAAAAATTTGTCTGACTTTATGGAGAGAAATTGCTTTTTTTCTGTTGTGGCTAAATAATACGACGGTTCATAGACATTCCTTGGTTACGGTAAGTCTGTTTGTAAATAGCCTGATCACGTTCTCGGTAAGGAACATGACTGTGTTAAGGACAAAAGCATTAGTATGCTGCAGAGTGTGTTTGGTTCGGATCATTTTCCACTGGATGCAACACTTGGCTTTGCAGGATGTCTTTCTGCGATCCCACCTCTCGTGCCCTCCACTGATAAAGATACATCAGATGAAATAAACTTAAGGATCATGAAACAGATGAGATTAATAACACTGTTGGTGCCCACCTCCATAAGGTCTCCTCACTATCCCCTTACAGCTGTTATAGGACAGGTTGCCGTGACCCGGAACATCTTAAAGTCATTGATGAACTTTACCAAAATCTTACACACACCATTCGGAGATCCAGCCAGAAATATATGAGGAGGTATATATTAAGAAGAGTAAATTTAGTGTCATCCCACGGTGGAACCGGTGTGTTGAGGGCAAACACAGAATTGCCAGAGAAAAATACCTCAACTGGGTTCGGCATGGCAGGTTACGAGGCACAAGTCCTCACGAGATGTTGATGAGTAGAAGGGAGCTCAAGAAGGCTCTCAAGGAGTGTATAAAGAATGAACACAATGAAATGTGTCTGTCTACTGTGAATATATTTCATCGAAAAGATAAAACCCAATTTGGGAAAGATGTTAAGAAAAATAAAAGTTTCAGCAAACTATTTGACGTTATTGGCGGTCAAAGTGGTGACATCAATGTTAATATTTTCTAACGTTTTTCGCTCAGTCAGCCTCTCTGCAATCCTGATGCAGAGGCGGATATTTGTTACGAAATTATAAGACTCTGGCTTTGTGATAGGAAAATGTACTTACTAACATCCAGCGTAACATTAAGAAAACTTATCTGTCGCCTTAATTAACGCAGGCCAAGGACATGGCCAGGTGCACTCGTTGTTTTGAAGAATGCCTCGGAGTGTTTCTTATGTAACCTTGCATATTTTTATAACGCGTGTTTCGCTCACTGTTACTCCCTGGTAGTTTTCTAATGGGTACTGTTGCCCGTGCTTTAAAATGTCAAAAAGAATGTGATGAATGTGATGCAGTCTTCATGCTTGTTGGAAATCTCTGAGATGCTTGTTTTAGATATATCAGCTGAGGAGCTTCCCTTGAACTTTAGACAAGTGGGTTTTGAAACCGGTTCGTCCCCCACTGATGCCTGCTTCCTCTTGAAAGAGATTACTATGAAGTACTCTAAACACAGGAGGTCAGACCTCGCCACGTTCATTCTTTTAGTAGAGCTTTTGATTTCATTCTTGGGATAAAGTTGTTAAGTTCGTCCGTCCCTGTTGATGCGGTGCTGCTGATTATGCACTACTCAAGGAGCCAGCGAGTGAGTGTTGAATGGCAGAGTTCCGTCGGTGATTATTGCTTCATAGAGAAACGTGCGAGACAAGGGGGTGTTCTGTCCCCATTTTCGCCTAACTTTTACATAAACAGTATCGTTAATGAAATATCGCACACTAATTTTGGTTGCTGCATTGGGGATTATAGATGCAATATTGTAGCCTATGCAGATGATCAAGTTTTACTGACAGAAACAGTTAGACAAATGGAGATTTTATATCATAAACTTGTTACATGTATAGACGAGCACCGCCTTACAAGCAACACAGCCAAAACAAAATGTATAATATTCAGTAACAGGACGGACGAGCCAACACGTAACACTGAGCTGAATGGTGATGTGCTGCAGGCGGTAA
>NW_026110497.1:100000-109078 GCF_024679095.1 Eriocheir sinensis
CACCGGGGTAGGAAAGTCTGCAGACCTCAGGAAATGGTGGGACCTCGTCAATGAACACGGCCCTAAAATAGGGTACCATCCCAACGCCACGAAGTCTGTGGTGATTGTAAAACCAGAGGCATACGATCGGGCCAAAACAGCATTCCAGGGCAGTAACGTGAAACTGTCAGTGACTGGAGAAAGACACCTCGGGGCAGCCATTGGAACAGCTGAATACAGAACCAAATATGTGAAAACAGCTGTAAAGCGCTGGGAGTCCGAACTGCAGAGGCTGAGCGAGATCGCCAAAACAGAACCGCAGGCAGCCTACGCAGCATTTACGTACGGTGTCAAGCATAAATGGAATTACCTCATGAGGACAGTTCCTGATGTTGCTCCGTTACTAAAACCTCTGGAAGATGCTATCACAAACACCTTCATACCGGCGATAGCAAATGGGAGATGTCCCAGTGACCAGGAGAGAAAATTGCTGGCGTTGCCGCCAAGAATGGGTGGGCTCGGAATCACCAACCCGCAAAATCTGTCTGAGTCTGAATTCGGGAACTCAATCCGAATCACAGCCTCCTTGACCGGATATATTACCAATCAAAATGAAAGGGGAGAAGACAACCCTCAAGATATTAGGTCACTAAGGAATGAAATCTCCATAAACAGAGAAGGAAAACAGAGAGACACTCTGAGTGACCTAATGAGAACTCCCAGAAGACACAAGGAGGAGGAGAGATATTGCACAGGAAGTGGGCGCTTCAAACTGGCTAACCACACTACCGATCAGGGCAAAAGGCTTCAACTTAAACAAAAAAGAATTCACTGATGCCCTTGCCCTCAGGTATGGCTGGCCTGTGGATGGGCTCCCAAACATGTGTAACTGTGGCTCACCCTTCAACCAAAATCATGCCATGACATGCAAGAGAGGAGGTTTCGTCTGCATGAGACATGATGAAGTAAGAGACGTAACAGCTCAGATGCTGAAAGAAGTCTGCCACGACGTGACTGTGGAACCCTGCAACCTCTGCAAGGCGAACACCTCGCCAGACGCACCGCTAATGTTTCGAACGAGGCACGAGTGGATGTTAGCGCCAGAGGGTTTTGGACTCGTGGACAAAGGGCATATTTTGACATAAGGAGCTTTGATCCCATGGCCCATTGCCACAGAGACCTGACCCTTGATGCAGCCCACAGAAGAAACGAACAAGAGAAGAACAGAGCATATGAAGAAAGAATACAGAATGTGGACCAGGGCTCCTTCACCCCGGTAGTATTCACGACGGCAGGAGGGATGGGACCAAGGGCGCAGAGCTTCTACGCAAGACTCGCCGAAACACTGGCGGATAAGAAACAACAGCCAAGAAGCAGTGTGGTCGCCTGGATGAGATGCAGGCTGTCCTTCTCCCTCCTGAGGTCAGCCTTGGTCTGCCTGAGAGGAACCCGGTCACCTGCACCCAAAACCACCCGCATTGCTGACCTGGACTTTGAAGCGACGGTGGTTGATAGTCGTATCAACCACAAGCTCTGTTAGCTTAAAAGTAATATGTTTAGTAAAGTTTGTAATATTGAATAAAGATAGTTGTCGGCCACAGTCATTGGCGGGGTGGGGCCAATGAATTGCTTTGTGAAAGGATATGAGAGAATATACCGCTCACAACGCAACTTCAGTATGGGCCCGTAGTAGTAGCAAAGTAGTAGTAGTAGTAGTAGTAGTAGTAGTAGTAGTAGTAGTAGTAGTAGTAGTAGTAGTAGTAGTAGTAGTAGTAGTAGTAGTAGTAGTAGTAGTAGTAGTAGTAGTAGTAGTAGTAGTAGTAGTAGTAGTAGTAGTAGTAGTAGTAGTAGTAGTAGTAGTAGTAGTAGTAGTAGTAGTTGTAGTAGTAGTAGTAGTAGTAGTAGTAGTAGTAGTAGTAGTAGTAGTAGTAGTAGTAGTAGTAGTAGTAGTAGTAGTAGTAGTAGTAGTAGTAGTAGTAGTAGTAGTAGTAGTAGTAGTAGTAGTAGTAGTAGTAGTAGTAGTAGCAGTATTATTATTATTAGTAGTAGTAGTAGTAGTAGTAGTAGTAGTAGTAGCACCACCACTGCTATCAGGACTGTGTTCGCCCCAACTCACCTCTCCACACTGGTGCTTGGTCAGCACCGCCAGCACCTCCTCGTGCCCTGCCCGCCGTGCCAGGTCAGCGGGGGTCATGCCGTCGGGGGTCAGCACGTGGGGGCTCACGCCCAGGTGCAGCAGCTCGCTGACCATATCCGGGGACAGCCCGCGCTGCGCCGCGCGGTGGAGGGGCGTCAGGCCGGCCGCGTCCATCTCGTGGCAGTCACAGAGCTTGAGGATGTCAGCCTTCAGCAGTTCCGCCTTGCCCTCCGCCATGCTGGACACAATGTGGCGGTGAAAGTCTTCATCCCAGCCTCGCCGGATCCTCTGCGGTGGCGAGCACGTGGAAACGGTGACACTAGTGACGCCATTACTACAGTTTGTCTGTTAAATAAATATGTTGGGTTAACTCACATCTGCATACCATTATTTTTTTTCTTTCTCAAGAATATATTTTTGTATTGTGTGTGTCTGCTTTATTGTTCTCATATGCCTCTATATAATAGTGTGCGTACCTGGCTTCAGCCTAAAAAATGAATGAACAACACTTATCTGTATTTATAAACCCTTGCCCTGTTGTTCCCAGCAAACAATAGGCTAGGTTAAAGCCTGGTACCCATACTATTATATAGAGGCATAAGAAAACAAAAAATCAGACATACACAATGCAAAAATGTACTCCCAAGGAAGGCGATAAATAATGGTATACGAATGTGAGTTGGCCCCGCCCCCCGGCGTGACGTCATAACGCAGGAGCCAATCAGCGAGCAGCGGGAGCGGCGGCGACACGTAAATTCTCAAAATCTTTGCATTAAAACAGCCTGTAATCCGCCATCAGATTGTTGGGGTGTTTGCTGCTATTGTATATTTCCCTCACACCAATGTAGATTTATACAGGCTACTTGATATTTTTGTTTGTTTTACGGGAGAGGAGAAAATTGAGGAGGAAAAGAACTTTCTCCCAGGCAGAGAGCATTGACACACATTTCGCGGACGGGCTGCAGCAACAACACTAATGGTTGTGATGGTGATGACATGATGACGGTCATGTTATAATGGTGATGACATGATGACGGTCATGTTATAATGGTGATGACATGATGACGGTCATGTTATAATGGTGATGACATGATGACGGTCATCTTATAATGGTGATGATAAGAATGGAAGTGATGATGATGATGATGATGATAATAATAATAATAATAATAATAATAATAATAATAATAATAATAATAATAATAATAATAATAAAATAATAGTAATAATAATAATAATAATAATAATAATAATAATAATAACAATAATAATAATAATAATAATAATAATAATAATAATAATAATAATAATGATAATAATAATAAAAATAATAATAATAAAAATAATAATAATAATGATAATAATAATAATAATAATAATAATAATAATAATAATAATAATAATAATAATAATAATAATAATAATAATAATAATAATAATAATAATAATAATAATAATAATAATAATAATAATAATAATAATAATAATAATAATAATAAAAATAATAATAATAATAAAAATAATAATATTGGAGAGGGTAGAGAAAGAAGGGGAAGGGAGTAGAGGGTGTGAAGAAGGAAGGGGGAGATATATGGACGGGGTAGGGAAATAAAAGGGGATGGAGGGGGTGGGTATGAAATGGGGGGATGGAGGGTGTGGGGAGGAAGGGGTGCGGGGTTGAAATGGTGGGTAAGTAAGGTAAAGGGGGCTGGAGAGGGTGGGGAAGGAAGAGGAAGGGGGTCTATAGTGTGGGGAAGGAAGAGGAGGGGGGATGGAATGCGTGGGGAGGAAGGTGTGGCAATATGAAATGCTGGGTACATAAGAACATAAGAAGAACATAAAAACGTAGGGAAACTGCAAGAGGCCGGGTGGCCTACACAAGGCAGCTCCAAAATCCCCCCCACTACTCACGATGGGCGAGGTGTAGTTTCAGGGGTTACAGGTAGAGGCTTGATCCTCGTTTACCTTTGGTACGGGCGAACGCTCCAGTATCCTGTCTCCTTACTGCACCCACACCTCACTGCCACCTATCATCCTCGTCCATGTAGCTATCCAGTCTACTCTTAAATCAAGCTATCGTTCCTGCACTGACTATGTGATTGCTGAGTCTATTCCACTCCCTCATCACCCTATTACTAAACCAATGCTTGCCTATACCTCTCCTAGATCTATACTTTTTTCTAATTAAATTCATTACTGCCTGTTCTATCCTGCTGGCTAATTCTCAGTACTTTGCTTATATCGCCTTTGTTGTAACCCTTGAACTATTTGAATACTTCTATCTGATCTCCCCGCACTCTTAGTCTTTCTAGTGAATGTATGTTTAGATGTTTCAGCCTATTTTGATATGGGAGGATCCTCAGTCCCTGAATCATCTTGGTCATCCTCCTCTGAACTGATTCTAGCAAGTTGATGTCCATTCTGTAGTGTGGGCACCAAAACTGGACAGCATAATCTAAGTGTGGCCTAACTAACGCTAAATAGAGTCTGAGGATGACCTCTGCACTCCTGTTGGTTACCGTCCTGTTAATAAAGCCTAATACCCTGTTAGGGCAGTGGAGGGGGAGGGGAAAGAAGGGGAGGGGGTCTAGGGGGTGAGGAAGGAAGAGGAGGGGGTATGTAGGGCGTGGGAAGGAAGGGATGGTGGGATGATATGGTGGGATGAGAAGAGGGGTAGAAGGGGTTTGGAAGGAAGAGGAGGGGGTGTGGAGGGGCAGGAGAAAAAATGGGGAAAGGAGTGACGGGGAATGAAGAAGGAAGGGGAAAGGGTATTGAGGAAGTGGTGAAGGAAGGGGAAGGGGAATGGAGAGGGAGGAAAAATGGTAAGTGTGGGTTGAGGGAGTGGGGTAGGAAGGGAGGGGTATAGAGTGAGGTGGACAGGAGGGGTAAGGTGGGATGGTGTGGTAGGAAATGAAGGGAAAAGGGATGGAGGGGCAAGGGAAGGAAGAGAGGGGAGGAGGAGGGGTGTGGAATGAAGGGGAGGGAGAATGGATGGGGTGGGAAGGAAAAGGACGGGTGATGGAAGGGCTCGGGAAGGAAGAGGGGAGATGGAGAGGGTTGGGGAGGAAGGGAAGGGGACTGAAGGGTGGAAAGATGGGGGAGCGGGGATCGAGCGGGTGGTTAGGAATGGGTGGGGGGTAGAGGCGTGGGGAAGGATTGGGAGGGAGGATAAAGAGGGTGGGAAGAAGTGCAAGGGGTGGATGGGATGGTGAAGGAAAGGAGAGGGATGGAGGAGGTGGGGAAGGAAGGGAGTTGGGATGGTGTGGGTTAGGAAGGAAGGGAGGGGATGGAGGGAGTGGGGTAGGAAGGGGGAATGGAGGATTGAAAAAAGGAAGGTTAGAGGAAGAAGGAGGCGGTGGGGTAGGAAGTGCAGAGAAGGAAGGGGTGGGAAAGGAAGGTTAGCAGGGATGGAGGTAATATTGAAGTAAGAGGAGGGGGGTGGAGGTGGTGGGGAAGGAAGGGTAGAGGGAAGAAGGGGTGTCAAGGACGGGGAGTTGTTGATTGATAGGATGGGGTGGATAGGGTTGGGGGATGGATTGATGGGTAAGTAACGGGAGGAAGGGATGGAGGGGTGGGGAAAGTGGAGGGAAAATGTTGGGCTGGGGAAGGGCAGGCGCCGGGGGATGGAGGTGGTGGGGAAAGAAGGGGAGGGGGGATTGAGTGGGTGGGAAAGAATGGGATGTGTGATGGAAGGAGTGGGAATGACGACGAGGAGGGACCGACGTGGTGGGGAGAATTTTGTGGGGGATGGAGGGGTAGGGAAGGAAGGGGAGGGGGATGAAGGGGGCAGAAAATGAAGGTGAAGGGAGATGAGTGGTTGAGGAAGAAAAAAAAAGGGAGATGGAAGGGATCGGGAAAGAAGGAGGAAGATTAGAAGGGAGGGGAAAGAAAAGGAGTGGGTGGAGGGGGGGTGGACGGAAAAGGAGGGGGATCGAGGGTGGTTGGGAAGAATGGGGAGGGTAGATGGAGGGAGTGGGGAAGGAAGGGAGGGGGATGGAGGGGTGGGGAAAATGGAAGGTGAATGGAAGTGGTTTTATTTCCGGGGTGTTGTTGTTCGGGGGTTTGGGTAGTTGGGTAAAGAAGGCGAGGACGGGAGGGCGGGGGTGGGGAAGTGGAGGGAGGATGGAGAGGAGGGTAAAGAAAGGAGGGGGATCGAAGGTGTGGGAAGGGGAGGGGAGATGGAGGGGGTTGAGAAGGAGGAGTAGGAGAGATGGAGGGGTGAGGATGGAAGGGGAGGGGGTATGAAGGGGATGGGGAAGGAAGGGGAGGGGGGATAGAGGGGAAGGAGCCAAAGCGGAGGAGAGATGGAGGGTGAAGATGGAAGGGAAGGGCATGGAGGGATGGGGAAGGAAGGAGGGGTATGGAGGAAGGGATAAGAAGTTGAGGAGAGATGGAGGGTGAAGATGGAAGGGAAGGGGTACGGAGGGATGGGGAAGGAAGGAGGGGGTATGGGGGACGGGATAAGAATTTGAGGAGCGATGGCGGGGGTTGGGAAGGCAGGGTAGGGGTGATGGAGGGGTCTGGAAAGAAGAGGATGGGAGATGGAGGGGTTGGGAAGGAAGGAGCGTGGAATGATGGATGTGGGGAGGGGGGAAGAAGGGCGGTGGGGATGGTGAGGTTAGTCTTATAAATGTAAAAAGATAGTTATGTGGGATGTTTCTTCTTTTTGTAATTATATTTCGGTGTTTTCTCTCCTTTGTTAGTTTCCTTTTTTTTTTTCTCCAATCTATCAGATATATATTTCAATAACCTCTCTCTGACATTTACTGTAGTGATACTTTTGAGTTTTGTTTTTAGTTTTAGCGACTTCGATTTTTTTTTACTTGCTTTTTTTGAGCTAAATTTTGTTCCTCATTTTCCTCCTTCACCTCCTCCTTCTCTTCTGTATATTCCTGACGCTCACGCTCCTCATGTAACAAACGCAGCTACTGGTCGTGCCCCACCTATTGATACTTCTCTTGATCCTGCTCCTTCCCTTCCTCCTTTTCGTTCTCCTCCACCAAGTGACTGTCAGGCAGATCACGGCTCTGGAGCAGGCAACCTCGTAATGAGCCAATAGGTTTTCTGTTGCTTGTCTTTCCATGTTTCCTCCTCCTCCTTCTCCTCCTCCTCTTCGTCCTCCTCCTTCTTCTCCTCCTCCTCTGCCTCCTCCTCCTCTTCCTTTTCCTCCACCTCCTCCTCCTCCACCTCCTCCTCCTCCTCCCTTTCTTCCTCTTCTTAGTTTGTTTAGGGGAGATATAATGACATCTTTATTTATTTTCCGAGAGAAGTGTAATGACTGTGGAAACAGCGATCAGGAACAAAGCTTGGATTCATAAGATTCTGAGGATTATCATTCTTTCAAAAGCTTTATAAGAACGAGAATGCAAAACTATAGTACGGTAGTTTGAAGGATTTGAGCGGTCAATCTTCTTACGCACACGTTGCATGTAGGTGTGCTTCCAGTCTAAGTCAATATACACCAAGTCAAGTCATACGCAGGTTTGTGGAAGGAGACACGGCTGAGGCGTGGTTTATGCGTGACGCTGCTTGAAGCCAAACTAGAGAATGTAGAAACAGGGATTTAGTAGAGAAAACGAAGAAAGGCGGACTAATTTAAATCAATCACTTCAATATGCCCTCCCACACATCCAACACCGCCGTTTGTAGGCATTGGAATTACAGTCACGCAATAGCACAATAAAAAATATATTTTTTCGTCAGTGGCTTGCCTGAACGCGCTGTGAAAGAAGGCCAGAATGCACATCCAGAGTGCATATACGGCCCCAACTTTAGTCACCTCTGAACTGGCGGGTATTATTTATTTTTTTTTAGCTTCAAGTGACTTCGTCAGACTGCTCCGCCCCAAAACCTCCTCCTGCGCGTACCGGTCGCAGTTTTGAAGCAGAGTGACTTGACTTGGTATATATAGACTTAGCTTCCAGTAGGACAGAGAGATGCATGTTGAGAAGCAGAGACGAAAGAGTTTGACCAGGCGGGGAGTCAGCACGGTAGCACAGACTTCAAGGGTAATAGACCTTCAATCATGTCCATTAGTCTTCTGAAGATGGAGCCCCAAGAGAGAATAGAAAACATTATTCCTTATAAATAAAGAGCAGGCATAATGGAGCCAGAGGAGGGATCAGTGGGATCAATATGCCCTGAAGCGTTCAGAGTGGAATTTCAAGAGAAAGTTCAGCTTTGGAGACAGATGTGACAGCTGTAGGTTCACCGAAATTAGACAGGTTGGGAAGATATAAAGGTTAAAATAGTTAGACATATGTTGTGTTAGAATTGGAGTAGGAGAGAGGATTCACATTTTTTAGTAAAAAAGGAGTGTTGGGTAAGTCGGAGAACAGATATGGAGCGATTCCGAGCCGGAATTAAAAGATCTTGATTAGCAAAAGCTTCTGAGCTGAACCCTCTCTGACTGAAGCAGGGCTGTTCAGCGCGAGGAGCAGGCAGAGGGCGTGAAATAGGAGGCGCCATCCTGCTTGGTTCATGCAGCCCCCCAGGAGCTCATCTTTGTCCTCTTTCCGAGTGAATCTAGAGTCCGGTAGATAGATGGTCTTCAGGACAGCATGTGGGTAGTCTTGGGCCACTCGGCGATGGCTGAAAAACTGCCAGCTTGTTTGTCAAGGCGGCGGGACGCAAAGCTGCGTCTTCCTGAACGCCACGACAGCACGCTGACCACTCAGCCACCGCCTCCCCAGTGAGTCTGGAGTGTTGGGCGTCTCCAAGGCCGGAGGTATACGTGCTCAGCCAAATCCTCTAGATCATGAAGGAGAGCTAAATTGTTGGCTAGCTCACCAGGCCGGTCAGTGAAAGACGATGAAAGTCAGAGCTGCTGGCGAGCAGTGACGCTTCCCAAGCTGGAGATTAATAGAAGGGAGAGTGAGTCAAGCTGTTCTCGCTCCACTTTGGAATTCAAGTGGTCAATGTTCTTTACCTAGTTGGCAGTCATGTGAGAGATGAACACCACA